>NW_028290366.1:0-9144 GCF_059628265.1 Tinamus guttatus | reverse complement strand
TCTTTATAGCCTGTTGGAATATAGCACATTAGCTGGGTCCCAGGATTTCAGCAGTTTTTAGTACTGAAGCGCTAAAGCCAAACCCTTTTCAAGGTTCTTAAAAACATGTGGTGTCAGCTAAATTAATTCTTCGGTAGAATTAGGCTTTGCAGAATAGCATCTAGTAGCCCCCAGCATATTTCAGCATTATGTGTCTACTGCTTTGGCATTTGTATCAGAGATGTGTTTACAGGGATGTAAAAGACACCAAAAAAAAAAATCCACCTTTTATCATCTGACAGCCCTCTTTCTTTTCTCTTACAACAGTGCAATTTTATTTCAGATTATAATCCATGATGCCTACAGACATGCTAATGTGTTTTCCCATATAAATTATTTATAATGTAATAAACAGCATGTATATTAGATATTCAGCAGAGTTTTGCATTTCTAAAAACAGAATTAAAATTTAAAGCTCTACTTTAGAATGCTTTTTGCAATTCATGATGATTTTCATTTTTTATGTTTTTCTGTTTGGGCAATTTGAAGTGTCTGTAACCTGGTTTTGGACAGTTTCATGCTGCCTCTCAGACTTCATAAAAGCAAACTTTTTTAGAGTAGGGCCAGGGAGGTATTTTATTACAGAGGGAGAAGGAAGAAGCAAGGGCCCCGCATGCAGCTACAAGTCAACCTGCTTTACTTGCACTGGAATGAGCTAGTGACAGGCAGTGCTTCTGCTGATGGACACAATTAAGAAGCTGAGGGTGTGCCAGGCTCTTAAACATCGTGAGCATGACAACAGAAACGTTTGGTCTGTTTGTGCTCATGATGTTCTGGAGTTCCTGGTGAGTGACCGTAGGGCATAGCTCTGCAGATCATTCAAAATTTAATGCAGATATGGAGGTCTTGTTCTGGACATTAATGTGAAAAGTCCCTTGAGGAAGGGGAGGGATGTCTGGTAGGAGGTTCTGTTTCCACAGTGCCCATCACAGTGGGCATGATTCTGCACAGAGCTTCTGGGTGCTGTAGACACACGACAAGGGAAAAAAAGTCCTTATTAGTTACTTTTCAGTCATGGTAGGAACAGATTTGCTTTCTTTTTTTTTTTTTTTTTTTTTTTTTTTTAAACCTAGGAAGAGTATTTTGTTGGGAAATACTTTAGCACTGAGTTAAAGGTGTCAGTCAGGAAAATAAGAAACCTGAAATCAGTGTTGAAGCTTGTGCAGAAGGTAGGATTTGCCAGCACATGTGCTACTGCAGAGGAGTGTATGCTCCGCATGCTATAGAACCATGAAAAGGGGATGCCTTATATCCTGCAAATGTTGCAAGGTTCAGAATTTTATAGCAAGGATAAAGCACCGCATCCCTAAGTACTGTTTGTTTTCTACTAGCTAACAAACTGTTAAGTCAGTCAACTTCTCCATTTTTCCAGCCTTGGGTTGTATTCAAGTTATGACAGCTGCTAATATTATTGCTGCACAGTGTGTTACATGCCTTTTTTAATATATTGGAAAAGAGGGCCTACATCTACATATGTGATTTTTTCTTTCTTTGTTTAAAATCCCCTGCAGGAGGACATTAGTTGTATTTCACAGGAACGGCAACAGTTAACAGAGCAGTTAAAAGATGAAATTTACCAGAAGGAGCAGTTGAAGAAGATAAAGAATGAAATGGAAGACGAACGACAACAACTAAACAAGACCATTGAAAAGTTACAGGAGGAGGTATGAGTGCATTCCAGAGAGCCTGCAGGAGATTAAATATCTAACAGACAGAAGCAAATGAGCTGCCAGTTTGCAAAATAAGTTTTGGGATATTTTTACATGTAAAAGAAAGTGAAATGTGAACTTGGCTAGTAATTTCTTCACCTGGAGACTATCAATAAAAGCTTTCAGAACTAGAACAGTAGTTGGAACGCTGCTATCTCAAAATACTGTTGTAAAACAGTTCTGTTTTGTTAAAACAAGATTCCTGATTTGAGCTTAGTTTCAGTGTGTGCTGCAGATCAAAGTCAGTTCTTCGTCAGCTGGATATTATTGTTTTACAGCTGATTCATCAGATTGCTACTATATTTAGAGATTTATTTTGCTGTCTGTATGTAAACCATACAACTTGGTATTGATATCCTAAAGCTTGACAGTGTAGCTCATTATGTCAGTCAACTGGAAGAACTGCTGATGGACAAAAAGAGCATAGTCTGGCCCTGCAAGCCATTAGAAAATAACCTTAACGTTTAGTGTTTTTGTGCGTCTACATGAAAATTCATTTATTTGTGCACAACATTTGTTTGATAGTACTCTCAAATGGTGAATTTGGGGTTGAGCATAGGAGAACCTGAAAAAAAACTGTAGATTAAACATGGTCTTTTATATCACTCTGTGTTTTATATTTACATTTTTCCCCAGGTGGCTGAAATAGTAGAAGTCTCAAGAGCATCAGCTTTGGAATTTCAGAATCAGCTTGAAGACTACAAGGAGAAAAATCACAGGGAACTTGCAGAACTGCAGAGACAATTAAAAGAAAAAAATATTGAGCTGGAAAAATCACGCCTGGCAAACTTGAAAATGCAGGATGAGGTAATGGCTCGTAAGTTCAACGACATATTTTAGCCTTTGACCTAGGATTCTGCTCAGATCATTTTCAAGGCAATGAATCTTTGCTATCTCTGCCTCGGGAGTGACTGATCTCAGTCAAGAGTGCTTTTGTTTTTCATTCTTCATGATGATCATCATCAGTGTGGTACATCTGCCAGGGAAATGGGATTTCCTGGATGCAATAGTGGATGGATAAGTACAGTGTGTCTGACAGATGAGTGTATCAAAGTGATATGACAAGGATTCATTAATGATCTATTGCTCTTTTCTTGCTTACTGCTAACGGAGTTGAGAATGTGGAGAGATCTCTGAAATAGAAAAAGACAAGCAGTTATTTTGAAACAAATAAAACCAAAGTCTGTCCTTTACGAGAATTGACATATATTCTCTTTTTTCCTTTGTGGCAGACAAGTTGCAAATTTAAACGACAAAGCTGTCTGTGCAACGAGAATCGGCCACAGTCTTGAAGTGTCTGTCTTTTAGCATGTAAATTCTGCCATAAAAGCAATCTAGGCTTTTAAATGTCTGCGTATACTTGTTCTGCTCTTGGAAAAACTATGAGGATATACTGGCCATAAGTGTATTCTCTACAAAGACTATTTTAATAGTTTGATCTTCCAGCTCAGGACTTCTGCTTTCTTCCAAATCTTGCTTTAAATTTAGTTTAAAAGAACAGTTACAGAGGTGGAAGTGTGGTTCCTATATATATAGTACCACCATAAATCTGTATAACATTCTGGCAAGGCAACATAGGAGTTTTTCATTGTTACTGCCTCACTGAAAAGTCCTTTGTACATAAAAGGCTCCCATGTTAAGAATTGTCAGTCCAGTGTCATTCTGAAGTGTTAATGAGATGCTTCTTTTAACGTACGTATCTCTGCGCTTAGCAGTTCACCAGATCATGCACTTCGCATGCGTCCAACATGGTGTTGTTAGGACTTAACGATGGATAGCAAATTCTGTAACAGTTAGTAACAAGTTAATTTATCTTTATCACTGAAATCAGTAGTTAACTAAACTGAGGAATAATGCATGCTGAAGAAGAAACCTCTGATCATGTATTATAGACGTCACAAGCTAAGCTACAAATATAAGGAAGCATTACAATCTTGCCTAAAAAGCGAAAACCCACCCAACTACTAATATTTTTTTTATGAAGTCACTAAATAATTTTATTGAGTATACATTGTGATTAGAAGACTTTTCTCATCAGATATCTCTATTTAAAAAGCTATGTTTATTAGATATAGGTACATTAGCAGTTATATTATTAGTATAATATAATGTCATGAAAGTGCCTCATGCTACAAAAATAAGCATGAAAAAGCAGAAGCATTGGTGTCAGGAAAGGAAAAGAATGATATTGAAAAAGTTACAAAGACATAACCATTTACAAAATTATAAAAATGTTGGTTCTCTACAATGAGTAAAATTGAAAAATAAAAAATAAGACTGTTTATAAGCGTGACTGTAAAATGTGGTGTTCAAGACATCTGTGCAGCCTCTGAACTTTCACACTATCAACTTGGATTAAAATTCCTTTGGTTGGTGCCACCGTGTGGCCGAAACAAAAAATACTGGGGAAAGCCATTGCTCCTTGCAATTCCTGTCATACTATGGGCCTGTTTTTCCAGATGTTACGCTTATAATAGCCTTTATAGATACCATTTGTTTATTAAAAACATAATATAAAGCATATTATTGTAATTATTTTTGTTTCAGA
The DNA here is from genome assembly GCF_059628265.1 of Tinamus guttatus. NCBI lineage: Eukaryota > Metazoa > Chordata > Aves > Tinamiformes > Tinamidae > Tinamus > Tinamus guttatus. Next base: position 4,848 of record NW_028290366.1, on the reverse strand, counting down.
TGCGTCTTATGGAAGAAAATTTAAAAGACCACCAGAGAGCTCAGGATGAGGCAATTACAAAGACTCAGCTACTGGAACAGACTGTGAGAGATTTGGAATATGAACTGGAGGCTAAAAACAACTTGAAAGATGATCGGGCAAGGCAAATCAAATTAATGGAGGTAAAAGCCATTTCTAGGGGTGGTATTTTATTAATCTGATTGGAATCATTTAGTCATGTGCATTCTGTTTGTGAAGAAACAAATGAACTAGATGTGCTAGAAAATCCCTGTAGTAGCAATGTGAGAATTATGATGTATTCTAAGTAGCAGTTGTACATGTTCTTTCATTACTTTCATTAGCTGATGGCAAATGGAGTTCTTTTTAATTAATTTCACCTAAAGTTCATAAGGTAAAATAGGAATATAGTCATTCATAGGCCTTTCACCTAGACTTTTAAAAGCATTTAGAAATAAAAGTAGCATCAAATATCAGTTAATTTCAGGATTTCAGGAGCCTAAATCATTAAGTTATTATCAGGTTAGCTTAGTTGTTTGGTTCGATTAAGCCCAAAATTGACTTCCATAAGCACTTTTATATCATTGTACTCATGTATGTTCTGCTTATTGAAGGAAACTTTTGTCACTTGCAAAATCTGGAAGGATTTTCTAGAACAAATGTTTTAATTACAGAATTTCTTTTTCTTAAAACTGGAATAATTGATTAAAAAATAAAAGTTTTTCTTTCAGACAAGCAAGTTTATTTTCTGAGACCATTTTTTTTCCTAGATTTTCTGCATGTATTTCACTTTGAAAGTCTCTCCTTTCAAACAGTTTTAGTTCTTGAAGTTTATGGAAGAAAGGCCTGATAGGAGTCTGAAAAGGATGGGAGACTAATATGCTGAAATTATTTTGTATGTTCCACTTAGGACAAGTTATCTCACCTGGAGCTTGAGCTTGATGAAGAAAAGAATAATTCAGATCTGTTGTCCGAGAGGATCAGTAGATGCAGAGAACAGGTATTTGATTGACTTTACATTGTCCAACTGTTGTATAATCACGTGGAAAAATGTTATTAGGATTCCAAACATAATTAAGTAAATAGATAATGACCAGCAATAGGGCTTTGGGCAGATTTTGAGAGGTCGATGAAAGGGGATGTGTTGATACAGCTGTCAGGGACTCTAAAATGTGTGGGGTTTTTTTTGTTTGTTTTGTTTTTTTTTCCTTAGTTTCTCATTCTGGAAGATATGAGACCTATCTATAGCTCATTACAAAACATCTGCTACTACTGTAGCTTAGGTACTACAGGTTAGGTACTATCTCATTAATAATTCCCTAAAAGTCAGGGAGACAGATTGCAGAGGTACAGTACACAATAGTCTGTTCTGATTTCAGTTCTTTCTTTCTGCAGAAAAAAAATATTGAAATTCACTTGAATAGTTTTCAGAAAGGAAATAGAAAATAAAGCCTTAGATTTCATATCTTTTCCACTGAGATACCTGGAGAGGTTTTTTAAAATGAATTAAAGCTCAGCTTCCTTTCATGCATCCTTGAAACACCAAGGCACCATTAATAGATAAAATCTCAATAAATAAGGTATCTAATTTCTTTACTCTTCTTCTGTTGATAAAATACAGATTGAGGCTGTGTGCATGTGAAATGCTCTTATTATCTGTGGTGAAATAGAATGTAAAAGCCCTACGATAATCTGGGTTCATGCTATTGCTTCATTAGGAAACCTTCAATGCTAGAGTCTATACCTGTGCTGTATGCCTGGGATGAAATAATCTTGGTCATAGCTCTAACAGTGGGTACTACAGTCATTAATTTGCTAGCTAAATGGAAACCTAAAGTACGGATCATGACAGAAATGTTATATAATGGACAAAAGACATGTTTATTTTGAGATCTGGAGTTTCTCATTTCTTGCATGAGTTAACAAAGGTTGCTTTGTTTTGATTTTATGCTAGAATGACTAAGCAGTCAAATTACTAAAAAGTATTTCAGGGTCTGCTAAGCATTTATAATGACATTAGAAATGATAATGGATTTGTGTTCATAATATCTGTGTTTCTGTAAATGTTTTTTTATATAAATATTCTTTTAATATAATGAAGTACAATATGCTGATTTCTAGTAACAACGATTACTGGTTATATTTTATATAAAGCTAAATGTTTGAATATACAATGGCAAGGCTGAGAGTTCACATTCCATTTACCATGAAATGTTATCCCCTTTCTAATTTATATATCCCTTTGAATCTGGGAAGGACTGTATGACACAGTTTTCATCTTCCCTATCTCATTCTCCAGAAATAGTGCAGCAGAGCAAAATTTTCACTTTTGACTAGGTTGCCAATTCTAGACAAAACTCTGTGGGCATAACCTAAATTTTATCTGAAGTGGGTTTATTAGACTGCCCTACATATCTGCCATATGATTGTTGAAATACAAAGAATCCTATTCTTCAGCTGTAGTCTGCTTGTGTGTACATAAGATAGGGAAGTCTTTATGTGAAAGAAGTGGTCTCCATCACTGACAGGTATCTCAGTGAACAAACACTCTTGCAGTAAAAATTATCTGGAGTGGATGCCAGTAATTTAGCAAACTTCTACATAGCTGTAACTAAAAGATAGATGTGGAGTAACTTTTAGCTCCTTACAGTGACGTATCTAGGTCTCTAACTTACAGAAAATTTGTCAGGATAATAAAAGTTCTTATCCTGTCTTCAATAGTTTAGTGTCCTTGAAATTGCAAAACTCTTCATTCTAAACTTAAATATGTTCTGACTGTTACAATCTTTTCAAAACAGAATAGCAGCAACCTATCTTCAGGCATTCTCTGTTGCATCTTTTCAACTCTGTAGAAAGTAGTCTTGACCTACCTTTTGGTCCTTTCCTTCGCTGAAGAAGGCATCAGACATCTCTGTTACTGAGATGTTTTTGTCTTCTCTTTGTTCACAACCAGCTGTCACCTTTGTTTCACCTGATTTTATTATATTACTCATTCACAAATAGATTTCTAAAATTAATCCACTAGATTACTTTCTGTCTTCTGCTGCAAATCCCTCCTCAATATCTTTTATTAACTATTCGGCAACTGTAGGACTGCCATGCTGCATGTATGTTGCTGCTGCTTCCTGTTTTCTTGGCAGTTAGGTTACCTGGCTGAAGTGTGCATTGGTGTTTATTCCTGTGTTGTGCAATCACACCTGAGTTTGGCTGAATCTTTATTGATATTGGAATGCTAAATGGTTTGTTTAATAACTGCATTTACTAATGGATTTTCTTAATTGCTTCAGATTTTGATTTTGTGTATATTTTCTTTGAATTGGCTTTCCATGTCCCGTTACTGTTTTTAATCCTAATGGTTTCCACTACCAGAAAATATCTTCTTGTACTTATACACACAGTATAATTATCACAAACCCAAACCAAAGTAGACAAAAAACTTGTCGAGCATTTATGCTGAAATTAATAAATCACCATTAAGGGGAACTGTTGGTTATTATACTTGAAAAGTGGTAGTCTGTAATCCAAATGGCTCAAAATCACTCAAAACTTTTCAGAAGTTTGCAGCTTTGCAGCTGCTTAGATTTTGAGGGAAGGTGGATCATACCCATCTTAAAATGATTAGGTACTCTGGTAAGAGCAAAGGCTTCAACACACACAGGCTAGCACACTCTTGCTGCCCTTCGAGGCTAAGAGGAGCAGCAAGAAGACGAGTATTTTAGTATGTGATAGTTTTCTCTACACAGAACTACAATACCTTGTGCCATTTTGTTTTTTTTTCAAATTAAATATAAACATAATTAAGATAATCGCATCAGTTTTTGTGTTCTGTGTAAATGCAAACATGAATCTGTTGACTTCAGAGTTCCTTCCAGTAAATGTGAAAAAATGGACTAGTTTCCATGGCAATTTTAGAATAAATATGGAAGTTGCATTGCATCATTCACTTGCTTTTGGTAAAGCATTCCCAAAGGATTGCTGCACACCTGCTCCTTAGCTGGCACCAGGTGTGCGAAGCAAGTAAATGAAAATGTGGAAATGAAAGTCCCTTTTCCGTTAGGAAGGATCAAAGGCTTTTATCTGCCTTTTGCTTGGTTGTTTGTTTAAAGATGGTTTTTCTTGTCATGTATGTGAGATTTGTGTACGTACTTGAGAACTGTGCATGTACGATAGGTTGACAGATATAGACATATAAATATTTTTACTTTCAAAAGAAACATAGTCTTGTGAACCCAAAAGGCAATAGTAAACAATGGTGATAACATCTAAAATATCTCTAGAAATCAAATTACTTTCACTAATAATGAACTCAGCAGCTGCTTCAAGTCCCAAAGCTGGTACAAAGCGCTGTTATGTCTAATAAAGCTTTGTAGAACCTGATACTATTCTTTTTTTAAATGCTCTGCTGTTAGCATTCTTCAGATCCAACTGTGATAACTGTTGCCCTAAGCTGCACAGTTAGTCTAATCTTTTAACATAATTAGAATATATTATATAGATATATACTAGATATACTAAAGGTAGAATGTGAAGCACAAAACCCTGCATGCTGCCTCCCCAGTGTAGCTGCAGTGAGATGAGTGGAATCTTTCAGAACACTTGGCAGAGAACTGTTTTTTTCCTTTGCACATGTTACTTAACGTCTTTACTAAAGAAAAGTGCAAGGAGATAACAGAAAACAACTTCTCCTCCCCTCCCCCCCTCCCCCAGCAAGATTTGTCACCTGTTGCTTGTCTCTTTTTATGAAATGAGTACATTTTCACCTGAGTACAGGTGAAATGAGTACATTTTCACTAGCTGATTCTAATCAGTACTTTTTCCCTCTCCCACTGTTTTTCCCACTCTTTCCCCCCC
>NW_028290365.1:0-44077 GCF_059628265.1 Tinamus guttatus | reverse complement strand
TCTTAGAGAGAATATGCAGGAGGAGCTTAACAATTGCACTTTCTTCCTTAGTTGCTGACTGCCCCATCTCCTGCCCTGGCTGTTCACCTCCACCAGGTGACCGTTGCAACGAATCTTCAAATCTTCACGGATTGCCACCCAATCCGTCCCGGACCTTGGTCCCACCGAGCTGTTCCCCAGCCAGGTGCTCCCGTCGGGGTGTCCCACTTCAAATGCGCTGAAATTGCATCACCTCGGGGTGACCATCTGTGGGAGGCCAGACACGACTCCTGAAGGCTTCAATATGAGTCTAACAGAAATTGCTTTATTCTGCATTACAGCACTCTGTTTATCTACTACATTTCTGTTAAGTCATCTAGCCACGCGTATGCTTACATTGCGATTGGTTGCATACTACTGTCCACGTGTCTTCTACCGTACTAGGTTGGCTGTAGATATCGGGGCACACGTTTACATGATTGGCCTGCACTGATAAGCTTGTTTACAGGTTCTTCCTCTCCTACTTCTGTGTTCTTCCAGCTGGTGACTTTCCCACGATCTTTTTGCCTTGGTCCTAGTCCGGCTCATCATATCCGTCTTCTATCGGGAAGCCTCTGTTACTTAGATATCCTCCCACAAAAGGGTGGCATATCTATATCATATTCACTTTTGCATGTATTTTATAAGTTGATCAAATAGCTAGAAAAAATATTTCTAATTAGATTGTAGACCAAAAACCGAGATGTCCTCTAGAATTAATATTGGCATTATCAGTTGCATGTAATCATGCATGGCAGAAGCTTGAACCATTGCTTTTAATGTACTTCATATTTTTTCAAGTATTCCTACTGCAATTTCATTGTTTCCTTCACAGAAATCAGGCAGATGATGGATTATTCATCTTTCATCTCTGTAGTAATGAATAACTATGGAAAACATTTTGATATTCCCATGGTTTGAGGCATCAGTGCCCACAGAGGAAAATGTGTCATTTTCAGCAAAATCTTTTAATTGTTTTCTCAATTCAAAAGATGATTGGTAATGCACAAAACTTGCCCCTACCCTCAGGTTATAATTTATCTATGGGTAAATCTTGGAAAACCACAATATTTAATTTGCTGTCAGAAATGATGTATATGAATAATACTGTAGTACACTTTTTTGTTCCTTCAGCAGCAACCTTGAAAAGCAATTTTCCTTGTTTCCTGCATTTTCACATTTCTTAGCACCAAAAATCTTTCTAGAATTTTTTTTTAAAGCTATACTGGTATTATTTTTTTGATTAGCTTTTTTGGCATGCTGTCTTGTGTCCTCAAAATCCACTATTGAGCGGAATGCTCAAGTTTCTGTATTCATCAATAAGGGGATTTCTCCACAGTTTGGCTGAAGAGCAGGACAAAGGGAGGGGAGAGTGAGCAGAGCCATGAGGGAGTGGGACAAAAAGAGCCATCTGCAAGGAGATGAGGGCCTTTACAAAGGAGGGAAATAGGGCAATTCCCCCACATTCTTCAGCAAGGGGGACAAAGGAGTTGGTGAGCTCAGGTGAGAACAGATGGCGGGAGGCCGGAGTTCGGTGTAGGCGGGCCGGGAAGGCTGTAACTTCTGAGTACCTTGGCCAATGGGGAAAAGGAGAGGGCGTCCCTCGGTCGGGAAATTAGGATTAAAGGGGGGCTGCGTCCCCCAGCAATTTGAGAGACCCCACAGGGATATGCCCGGTGGACCTTCCCTTTATTCGAATAAAGTTTTAGGACTCCTCTGTCTCCTTTTTGGACATTCAGTTCTTGACAGCGAGATTTTCCGCACAATTGGGGGCTCGTCCGGGATCCTTCCACCTTCCGGGAACGGCAGACGGCGATTGGAGTCGACGGCGCGCCTCACCATAGCTTTTGGTGATCGACTCCCTTTGACGGCAGCCTGCACCGGACGACTGATTGGGTTCCCGAGACTGTCCGGAGACAGACGAGAAGCGGATCAGGGGGATCCGCAGGTAGGACCGGGAGGGGGTCCTCAAGGGGTCTGACGGAAGGGACTAGGTCTGACGGAAAGGACTAGGTCTGAAGGAAAGGACCTCCGGGTAGCGCTAAAGTCCGACGGAAAGGACCAGGTTTGACGGAAAGGACCATTGAAATCTCACTGGTGAGTACTATGGGACAGTGGGGAACAAAAGGGGTGACGACCCCGATATGGACAGCCAGGGAGGGCAGCAAAGGGAAGCCAAAAGAGGGTGCTGGGAAAAGGAATGATGACCTCGACTTATCCCCATATAGTTCTTTGGGAAGATTTTGAGGGTTTGGGATAACTTGTGCATTCCCCCGAAAATAACCAAAGAACTAATGATAAAATATTGTTGTTTTGTTTGGCCAGAATATAAGTTACCAGGGGGATTTAGGTGGCCCCCTGTAGGGTCGGACGACGATCCTAGTCTTTGTCAGGTTTTGTGCCTGTATCTTAGTGATGCTGAGAAGGGTCTCATTGAGAAAGAATGTGTGTCAATACGGTTAAGGGCAACATCTAGAGGAATCTTATGTAACAAAAGAGAGAGAGGCAATCTGCTGAGGGGTTGGAGTTGATGGCTGGATTGGGAATGTCAATTGATATTGTGGGGGATGATAAAGAAGTTAGCACTACTGTAACTTTGTGCAAAGTGTCTGATAAAGCTAGGCTGAAGTGAACTCAGAAGTGTGGGCAGTTCCAGGAAAAATAATAAAACAGCAATTGACATGGACAGTCCTCCTGAAAGGATACACCAAGGCCCTGGTCCTATTTGGACAAGCCTTGCAGAAAATACTGAAGGAATTTATCCCACCCCCAGGAGCCAGGTTATTGCAGTATGACTTGCCCCTATCAGGTGAACAACAGAGGGTAGTGAAGGCAACTGCTGTGAAGTTACTCAATTTTTTGTTCCAAAAAGGGTTTAGGGTGTCGGGGGAAAAATATATATATATATATATATATAAATATATATATATATGTATATTATATATATATTTGGGGCATATTTTGGCTGGAGGTTTAACCCAAAACAGCCCCAATGTTGTGGTATGGACATGAGAAGGAGAACAGAGCTTTAGAAAATTAAAAGATAAATTGACCAAGGCTCCGGCCTTAGCTCTTCTGGACACAGAGAAAGAATTTGAATTATATGTGGATGTCAAACAGAGCCGTGGCAAGGGAATTTTAGTGCAAAAGCATGGAGGCATGCGAATACCAATAGCTTATTTTTCTAAAATGTTAGACCCAGTGGCTAAGGGGAGGAGGGGCTTATTTTAGGGGAGATTTGAGAGAGATTCCTTGGCCAGATGGGGACAATGTGTTTATTGATGGATCTTCAAGAGTAATAGAAGGGAAACGGGCTACAGGATATGCTATTATTAAGGGAAGGGAGCTGCTAGGAGGAAAGCTGCTGTCTACCTGGTCAGCCCAAACTGCAGAATTGTATTCTCTAATAAGAGCCTGTGAATTATATCAAGGCAAACTATTGAATATCTTTACAGATTCTAAATATTCATATGGTGTGGCACATATGTTTGGAAAACTGTGGGAAGAAAGAGGTTTATTAACTTGCCGAGGAAAGGCATTGGTGCATAAGGATCCGATTGCTCGCCTGCTGGAGGTGGTGAACCTCCCCAAAAAGGTCTCAATAATTCATATCAGGGGACATCAGACAGGACACTCAGAGCAGGAGGTAGGCAATCGATTGGCTGATGAGGAAGCTCAAAAAGCAGCACTCCTACCAGAAGTATCTAAGATCCTCCCTCTCCTACCGGTAGTCCAGCCATTACCAGAGAAGATGTCTTTTCCACCAGAAGAATTAGAAATAATTAAAAATAGTGGAGCAAAAGAAAAAGGACATGACTGGTTTACAAAGGAGGGCAAACAATGGGTGCCCAAACCCTAGCCCTACAAATACTGAAAGAGCTTCACGAAGGAAGCCATTGGGGCTGTAGACAGCTGGCGGAAGCCTTCCTTAAAACCTATGCTGCCCATGGTCTTTTTGTTCTGGCAAAACAGGCCATTGAGGGCTGTCTGATTTGTGCTAAGGCCAACGGCCGAGCCGCAAGAGAAGTTGCAAGGGGAGGACGACCCTGGGCTGTACGCCCATTCCAACGACACCAAGCAGACTTTACTGAGATGCCCCGTGTAGGGAGACTTGAGTATCTTCTGGTAATAGTATGTCAGTTGACAGGATGGCCCGAGGCATTTCCAACTGCCTCAACAACAACTGGATCTGTAATTAAGGTGTTCTTAGAACAAATAATTCCAAGATATGGTTTGGTAGAGGCAATAGATTCAGACAGTCACTCATTTTACAGGAAAGGTCCTTCAAGGTGTCATGACTGCCCTGGGGATTCAATGGGACTTGCATACCCCTTGGCATCCTCAGAGTTCTGGTAGAGTGGAAAGGATGAATGGGAACATTAAAAAGCATCTTTTAAAATTGGTGTTAGAAACTAAGATGCCGTGGACACAACTTCTACCATTAGCTTTAACAAGAATAAAAGCAAAACCAAGGGGAGACATTCAGCTGTCCCCCTTTGAAATAATGTTTGGGATTCCCTATCCTGCTAACACCCAACCTGGCAAGGAGGTGGAGATAAGTGATATATATATATTTAAAGCAATATGTGGCCAGAATACATTCTCTTGTGAAGTCTCTCCGACAGGAAGCCCAGCTCGCACAGACCCTCCCCTTGGATTTTGCAGTCCATGATATCCAACCAGGGGATTGGGTCTTGGTCAAAGAATGGAAAGAAGCACCACTGCTAGCAAAGTGGCGAGGACCTTATCAGGTATTACTAACCACAGAAACATCAATCAAGACAGCTGAGCATGGATGGACTCATCATACCAGAGTTAAGATTTCCAAGACTCCAGAAGTCTGGACTTCTCAGTTGAAGGAAGAGGATGGAAAGCCCCAGCTAACTCTCCGTAGATCTGTACCGCAGGCTGGGAGTGGGTCTGGAAAATAAGTGCTGGGTTGCTGGGTCTGTGGGAGTCCAGGAGGATATGAAGACTACCTATGGGTACTAGACATACTGAATGCAGGTTTTTAGTTAATAACCTAGTTTGTAAAAACAAATATTGTCCAAAGGAGGGGGCGGGGGGGTAAAGAGGAGGGATTGAGCGGAATGCTCAAGTTTCTGTATTCATCAATAAGGGGGTTTCTCCACAGTTTGGCTGAAGAGCAGGACAAAGGGAGGGGAGACTGAGTGGAGCCATGAGCCAAGTGGGACAAAAAGAGCCATCTGCAACGAGATGGGGGCCTTTACAAAGGAGGGAAATAGGGCAATTCCCCCACATTCTTTAGCAAGGGGGACAAAGGAGTTGGGGAGCTCAGGTGAGAACAGATGGCGGGAGGCCGGAGTTCGGTGTAGGCGGGCCGGGAAGGCTGTAACTTCTGAGTACCTTGGCCAATGGGGAAAAGGAGAGGGCGTCCCTCGGTCGGGAAATTAGGATAAAAGGGGAGCTGCGTCCCCCAGCAATTTGAGAGACCCCACAGGGATATGCCCGGTGTACTCTCCCTTTATTTGAATAAAGTTTTAGGACTCCTCTGTCTCCTTTTAGACATTCAGTTCTTGACAGCGAGATTTTCCGCACACTATGAAGAGCTGAGAAGCTTCTACATAAATCACAAAGGCTTTATGCTGTTTTTGCTAGATTTGCTGAGCCAAGCAACATCATTTCTCTTCTCATTGTAGAAAGCAAAAGGCTTGTAGGGGGTACTTTTTGAATTACTGATGCAATATTTTTATTATATTTTTATTGCAGTCATAGTTTGGATACATTTACGGATGTAACTGAACTAGCTAGAAGCACATAATTAATATATATGTTCAGTCTTTCACATGAGCGCTCTGTCTATTCTGTACTGTAGCCTGGATCAGTGGACTCCTGATACTGTGTTCTACAATAGATACAGAGGTAAATCTATCTTTAGGCCGAGAACAAGTTAACAGCATAAGGTGAGGTCAAAGCTCTGCTGAAAATAGAGTTTAACCTTTCTTTCTTTGCATTTCTGTGATAGTTTTCTGTATGAAGTTTAGGAAGAAATTTATCATGTTTTGTTACTGAATTTAAGGTACCAAATAAAACATATTACTGTTTGAGACCAGAAGTGCATACATTGGTCTCAAGAAAATGGTTTGAGAAAATGAAATGGCCTGCAGCAAAAATAGCTCAGATTCATTCAGGCAGTCATTGTGCTGGGAGGGAGGCCGCTCCTGATAGTCTGTCCTTCCCATTTCTTTGCCTTTGTCTAACCAAACTCTTCCGTTTTTGAGCAGTCATTTGTGCAGGGATTCAATACAATTTCTTCCCTTTCTTTCTTTGTGTTTTGATTTGGTTTGTTTTCTTTGAGGGATTCTTCAGTATTCTGAAACAATTGGACCGTCCCTGTCTTAAACTCATATCAAAGCTGTTTTTCTTTCAAGTTCTATTACATGGCCCAAAGCCTCCCTCCTCCTCCAGTCTTAGCAGCTCAGCATATGCTAGCTGCACGCTGCAGTGAAAACCTATCCCTGGCCTTCCCCTATATTTAAAGGCTGCTGGCCTCAGATGAAAAATTCCATAATTTCTGGTATGGCCACAACTGAGAAGGTTTTAGGCTTTGCCAGAACAAGTTGGCTTGCTGTCCTGTTTTGGCTGACAGGTTTCTCACTGAAGTATGCAGTTAAACATAATAATGGCCATATACTGGAAGATTTATCTCATTTAATAGTTACTGAAAAACCTTTTCAGACTTTCTTTCCTTTCATGCAATCCATCCTTGGATACTAAATACAAAATGAAAAAACAAAAACCCAGAAGTAGAAGCAGAATGAACTTTTTTTCCCCCCCTCAAATATGAAGGCACAGTATTGAGTATTTTGGATATGCAAGTCAGTGCGGTCTTATAATAGCACAAAACAACCACCTTTTTTAATCTTTGCAATCAGTTATTGTTCAAAGACTCTTTTTTCAGTCCGAGTTCTGTACTGGAAACAAGGCTTAATCACAGTTATTTTCCTTACTGTTGCTGTGCAAATGCTTGAATGATTGATGGAGCCTTTCTCTTCAACATGAAAAAATGAATGAGAAGATGCCCCAGAAAACAGCAGGTGGGAGGGTCAACTAAAGCATTTTAGCTTCCTTTTATGCCCCCTCCTGTGTGTAACACATAAACAATTATTTTTAATGATTTTTGGACCACTAGTCATGAGAATAATAAGTTCAATTTGAAACAAAGTAAATGGAGCAAGTAAAAGCAATCCAGATTTTTGCCTAGAGCTTTATCTTTTGTTACTTCTGTTTTCAATTGCACATTCTTTATGTTGCATCATTTTCTAGCCCATTTTAGTGCACAGATTTTTTGAAAGGGTCACAATACATTTTTCTTTTTTATAGATACATTCAGGAAGAGAACATGATGAAGATATTTGAAATCTTTTGGAGACTCTGTAGGAATGGGCATTTAAATAAGACTGTGGTTAAAGTAAACTTGGTTTTAATTGATTTCTTTTTTCTTTTAAGCTACTGATTTTTCAATGAACAGGGAACAAAATAGTTGAACAGCACATTATTTTCTTTCATAAGCAGTGAGAGGTGGCTGTCTGCCTGGGGAAAACAGTGTAAGACTTGGCAGCCTGTTTAACCGGGGATAATTAAAGGCCCTTCCAACAGAGGGTGCTGCCCCCCCCCCCCCCCCCCCGCTGTTGGTGCACACGCGTCCTTGCTGTGTGAACCAGCCCGGAGGAAAACACCACAGAGAGTGGTGAGGTCCAAGCTCGTCCTTTGTCACAGATCAGAGTCTAGACCCAAGGACAGAGGTGGTTGTTTGAAGAACTAGGTTTTCACTGTCTGTCCTGCTGAGGTTACTCCACTTTGTGTAAAGGAGCATTCACTCTGCCAGTGCCTGCTAAGACCAACATGCTATGTGCCACATATTGAACCAAGAAATTAACCAAGTCAGAATTACTTGTGTGTCTCCAAGTCAGAATTACTTGGGGGTACCAGGAGTTAGCTTGCTTGCTTTTCCAGTCTGTCTGTCTTAACAGGTAGAAGAAGGCTTGAACCTCGTTTTCCAACACTAAGTCTGGATTCACAGAGGCTTCTGCCTTTAACTTTAGACTCATTTCAGCAGAAGAGGTTGAAAAGGTTTAACAGGTCAATCTCAAGAAGAGATGCAGGTGGGTGAGAACCCAATTTGAGAGCTCCAGTAAAGCTTAGGAATGAGCTAGAGCTCTCTATAAGGCACCATATGCCCAGGACAGGATGTAGGGGTGTGCATGTGTGCGTGGCACCTCTGGAAGAAGGTAAAGGACTGTGGCTTCAAATTTGACCCCACTTTGAGCAGTGGATTGGACCAGGTGACCTCCAGGCTAAATCCCTCCCTTCCAAGCTAAATTATTCAGCAATTCTCTGATTCCGGTTGTGTCTGGATGTTGGTTCAGACACTGTTTAGCCATAGATTTATCCCAGTCTGGGTAGTGCAATTCTGCTTGTTTGTATTTGTGTAATTACAGCAGTGAAATATTTCTATTGGTATCAGTCACAAAATCTAAATTGTGTGTATGTGTTTAGTTTAAACAAATTGAGAGAATGATCTGAGATCCTGAACTAGGTAACAAGGATGTTCAGTGTCATATAAAACTTAACTAACTGCTATTACTTTTTTCTGTGAGCACAGATATTGTTCCTTTTGGGACAATTCCAAGCAAATAAGGTAGTTGAGGGGTTTTGTAGCAAATTATTCTCTTTATCCCTCCCGAGAATTTACTGTAATCTTAGTTTGTAAACCTAATGAGCAAAAGTGTCTAATCACAGTTTTCCAGTAGAAGAAATCAGACTAGTCATGGCCATTACAGTGGGGAGGTTTATACCCCATATCTCAGCAAGGAGAAGCTGGTAGGGATTTTGTTTTCATTTTCTCGTATTTCATCTTGTCATTCCCTCAATTCTCTCTACACACAATAATCTCCCTTTGGAGCTTGCAAAAATGTTGGAGTCTGAAATCACTGTCATCACAGTGGCTTCCCTAGCTGCATGACATCAGTACTGGAGGGCACCAACCTTCATTCCTCAAGATGGTCGTTGTCCTCTAAGAAAGAAAATTGCCACAGAGGATACCTGCTGTATGTACGCCTAGGGGCTCCTTCTCTAAATGAAGACCTAAAGGCTTTTTGGTTGCAGAACTGGGTAGCACAATGATATACTTTGTTCAAAAAAGTTTTGGGTCAGATTTGTTAATTTCTGTAGACAGATGCTGCTGAGATTGACAGGCACATATATTCTGGGGGGAAAAAGGAGGTATTTTTTTAAAATAGTAGTATTCTTACTGGTTTGACAGTTTGTTATTAAACAAGACTTTTAGTGCCGACATTCATGCAGACCTGCAGTGTCAAAATACTCTAATATTTTGATCTATAGTTGGAGAGGTACGTGAACAAAGATTTTTCTACATAAGCTTTTGCTGCATGAATTGTATTTCACTGGTGCACAAGCTATTTTTTATGACCATTTATCTGTGAATAGCAGACATATTAACATCTCTTCAGTTAAAAAATAAAAGACATAAAAAATAAAAGAGCATACCACTGCCAGGTATGTTATCTTCTCGAAGGGCAGATGAAGATAGTGTGCTGCCTGCTAATAAAGAGGAACTGTACAAGTCCAAATTGTGCCATTAGCTGTTGGCTTTGTGACTAAGAGATATGGAACTAGACAAGAAAAAAGTTGGCAGCTGTGCACTGGTAACTAAGTATCTGCTGTTACATTATGGATGCAGAGTCAGAAATTGAGGCTGTGAAATGTTAATCGGCTTGCTAGGAACCGAGCGAGCATTGTGGCTTCGTTTATTAAGATAGTGCAACATTAAAAAGTGCCAGATGGAGAGGTTAGTTAGACTGACAGATGTGTGGTTAATCATTTAGACATTGCTGGTTCTGAAATGGTAATTCAGCTTCTTCTATAAAATTTTCAATAATTAGTAAGTATAACTTTTAATCAATGTTCTTTTATACAGCAGCATATTAAGTATATTCTTTCAAGGATATTACAGTAAACATTAGAAGTCATAGCAACCGTTTTATGCAAAACAATTTGTTAAGAAATTTTATGCTAACTTCATAGAAACATCCTCACCAATTTAATAATATATGTCACTCAGAATTAATGTTTTTTTTTTCAAATGCAGCTATTTATCCAAAGAAGTGATAGTACCTTGAAATTATTTCTATGAATCCTGTATGTCTTGCTTCTCCTTATTTCAACAGGTGACGGAGCTAGAGTGTGTAAGCAGTCAAGCCAATGCAGTCCACACACATAAAAAAGAATTAAACCAGACAATACAGGAATTAGAATCTACACTGAGGAAAAAAGAAGAGGTATTTGCTAACATTTATTCTTACCTTTTCTGAATCACAGCAGGCATTGATATGTTTGTTCAGATGAGCAGCATGTCTGTATCTACTTCTTGTCTCCAACACAGGCTGTTAGGCTGCTCTTTCCGAGGAGGATTCAGGAAACACAGTAATTGTAAAGAATTTCCTCCCAAAATGAAAAGCATTCTCCAGACTCCCTCACACTTAAGAGATTAGTATCTGGGTGTGAATGTTGCAAATATTGGTGCTCTTTTGAATTATGCTGAGTTGTAGGATGCAAAGCGATCTTTTGGAAAGAAGTTCCAGAAGTTAAACGTACCCTGCTTTGGGAAAATACTCCTTGGCTTTTTAGTTTCATAAGCTGTTTTTGTTCTTTTCTCTTCAAGATAAGCCAAGCAAAGTTCTCTTCCATTATTCATTATTTCATATAGTTTGTTGTTTTTATGTCTTGTTACTTTCTGCTTCCTAAATTAAAAATACCATTTCTTTTAGACTCCTTTTATAGAAATCAGTAGTCAAAGCAGACAATTTTTATTTATGCTCAGTCCCATTGCTAGTGACATAATAAGCAGCTCACAGATGAAAATGGGATTTTTGGCTTGAGAAAGATCCTTAAGGGTAGATTAAAATAGAATTTAAAGTATAAAATTGTTTCTGTAATTATGAGCACCCTTAATTTTCCACCAAAAAAAATTACAGATCTTTTGTGTGGGAGTGAGTCTTGGACTTTTATAGCAAATGAAATGCTTATCTTTATTGTTTATTCACCCTGAAATTGTTCTTTCAGAACTGAGATGCAAGAATATGGGGAGCAGAGCTCCCTGTGCCATGTTAGGCAATAGCTGTTTTGGTGTCGCTGGAATGATTTGCTCAGGAGAAGCGTGAGCAGGAGCTCCCTGTACTGATCTGTATCAGCTAAGATGTTGTTCAAGAGATCTTTTCTTCTCCCCCAGGAAATAGGAAGATTGAAACAAGAAATCGACAATGCCAGAGAGCTCCAGGCACAGAGGGATTCTCTGACCCAGAAGTTACAGGTGAGCTATAGTGCATTGTATTAATTTAGTTAGAAGGGAAAAATGATCAACAAGTGAGCAGTTCATATGAGTAGCTGATAGTCTCTTTACTGATGTTGCCAGATAAATAAGTTCAACTGTGTTGCAAAGCATTGTGACAGGACGCTCCTCTGGTACTTGTACTACAATTTCCACCTGTTGTAAGGTGATATTTTTTTCTTGAGGAAAGTCTCCAATCTCATTTAGAATTCCACAGAATGTTCTCTTGTTAGCACGTGTCCTTCATTAATACATATTCTGGGGAGCTTGGATCTCATTTTCACAGTAGTGTCATTCCCACAGGTCTGGTGTGCCACTGAACTGTCAGGCATTGTATCATCCTGTTGGAATGAGTCTGTAGTGAGCGGAATGCTCAAGTTTCTGTATTCATCAATAAGGGGGTTTCTCCACAGTTTGGCTGAAGAGCAGGACAAAGGGAGGGGAGACTGAGCAGAGCCATGAGGGAGTGGGACAAAAAGAGCCATCTGCAACGAGATGGGGCCTTTACAAAGGAGGGAAATAGGGCAATTCCCCCACATTCTTCAGCAAGGGGGACAAAGGAGTTGGTGAGCTCAGGTGGGAACAGATGGCGGGAGGTTGGAGTTCGGTGTAGGTGGGCCGGGAAGGCTGTAACTTCTGAGTACCTTGGCCAATGGGGAAAAGGAGAGGGCGTCCCTCGGTCGGGAAATTAGGATGAAAGGGGGGCTGCGTCCCCCAGCAATTTGAGAGACCCCACAGGGATATGCCCGGTGGACTCTCCCTTTATTCGAATAAAGTTTTAGGACTCCTCTGTCTCCTTTTGGACATTCAGTTCTTGACAGCGAGATTTTCCGCACAGTAGTTAGCTTTTAAACATAGGCTGATAAGATAAAGGTTAAAGTGTTCTTGTGTAATACAGGCTTTAAAAGCCAAAATTGACATTTTCTTGTAATTACTTAGAATCATTTTGTTTTTCTTGTTGTTCTGGGTTGTTTTTTACTGTGTGTAAAGCTAGATGCCTTAGCCTCCATGCCTTAGCCTCCAAGAAACGGCATACACAACCTTCCACATTGTGAGTCAGTACAGCTGAACCCCTCTCCTTTAGTCACTGGGCTAACTAGCCAATGCAGAGATGCCTTCCTTGGGAAACACCAGCCTTCTGGCCCAAAATTTAGATGACTTTAAACACTGCATTCAAACTTCAGAGTTATGACACAGCTGGAAACTCAGGGATTAAGTAATTTAAAATCTAAAGTGCTTAAAGATGACCAGCCTTGTTCCAAGGCTTGACCTAAATCATGCTAAAAACAAGCTTCATCAGACAATCCACAGCTTAAAATTATTATGCAAATTTCATTTTAAATCAATTTTATAAATTCACACTTCCTTGAATCTCATTTTAGCCCTCAAAATAAACCACATAAGCACAAAATGAGTTAATCATTTTTCCATGTTCTTAAGTCAAATTATTTGTGAGAAGTGTGTTATGACGGTGTTTCTTTAAAGACTATTTTGAATATATCTGAGCTACCCAGTTCCAACATTTCTAAAAATTGTTGCTGGCTTTAGAGCAAGCATGGAAGTTTTCTGATGCTTACTGCTGTATTCTTTCTACTTTGATAATTCCGGCCCTCTCTGAGCTGCTTTCCCCTCTATCTGTAATGTCTGGGCAGTAGCATTTCCTTCTATAGGAAGAAAACCATCCCACATCTGTTCACTTAGTTGACTCATCATTTGTTTTCAGAGTGGTTGTCTCCAGTGTCCATATCTATTCATCCTCCTCTTTTTTTCTTAGGCTTTATTTTTCTCTCTTGTGTTTGAAAATAGATTATGTAACTCTAAAAATATTTTGGAATTCAGCCTGTATGAAAACCACTATGCAAAGAAACTATTATATCAAGGTGTACTGCATTTCTGACACACTCGTATAAGAGAATGAATTAGAAATCCATCATTGGTAAACTCCAGTGAGAAGTATGTTATCACAGGGAAGGGTAAGTATTGAGGCCCTTGTTACCTAAGAATTTCATTAGCAGTGTAGAGAAGGCACATATCAGTGAGTCATGAGCAGTATGACTCTCTGTGAATCAGGGTAGATTCCAAAACATAGCTGTTGCATATAGTTTGAATATTTTATTCTTATCCTTGCACTGATTTTTACAAGAGCTTATTACAGCGTAAAAAACAAGAAGTTTGTTACTAATTTATATCTCTTCTAAATGAAGAAAATATACAGGAAATGTATATACAAGAAATGATGTCCACAGAGAAGTCTGAACAAAACAGCATAAAATAAACCTTCTAAAGGCACTGAATGTATTAGAAGAGTCAGTAGATTATTATCCAAGATAAATTGCAAATAAAGTGAAATGACAAAAGTGGAGTAACGTAATACATTGCCTGAACAGCTCTTCATTGCTTCCCATCAAAAAGTAACAATTTTGAAGCAGAATGACTTGTGATAGTAGACTGCGCATGAACTGGATATGAACTTGTAATGTAATGCCATTGCAACGATCACTAGTACTAATATGGGATACACGTGTGTAAGGATCTAATGTAGAAATTGGACTTTTCCAGAAGTTAGGAGCAAAAATTTCTGGCATATTTCAGTTAGTCCTACTTCCTGTAAGTCGTTAATTATGGAATAACTACTACAGGCATACACAAGCTGGAAATGCAAACAGAAGAAAGGAGCTCATATAGTTGGAAGGACATGGGACAAGCAACAGAATTGGAGAATTAGAAGGAAAAGCCTTATGCTGGATATGGATAAGGAATTTGCTAGATTTAGAATAAAGCTTTTTGTTTGTTTGTTTGTTTTTTTAACTTGGATGCTATTACCCTAACGGCTCAAAGCAGAGCAATTCCTAAGTTTAAAAGCATTTATGGAGGGAAAGATGATGTTCAGTGCTAGATACAGGGCAATGTGCTGTTCTTCAGACCAAGATGGTGTGTGTGTCACCAAATAAAACATTCATATCCATGGATTTGTTGCAAAATAATCCCTTTTATCAGTGGCTTCCCTACTTACAGCAAGTAATTATCCCTTGGTTAAGAACAGTGGCCAGGAGAACTCCCAGGCATATAAGGTTGGTGAGTAGAAGAGGAGCACTGACAGGAGAAGCAGGAAGCCTGAGGGAAGGTGAACAGCAATCAGTAACATGTGATCAAAGAAAGGAATGACTCATTATTACAGGGCTGACATTCCCCTAAATTTCCCTTTTTGTCCTCTGCTACAGTTATTATGCCACAGTGGATCTCGATTTTGTGCAGTCAGTTTAGGGCTTGTATAATACTCAATTTGAAGTGCAAGAGTAGGCCCAGTGGAGGAGAACCTGCAGGAGATATCACCTCAGTTAAAATTGGTCACTTATAGCCACCGTGGGCTAATTATTCATTATGGAAGTAAATGCTTTTTAACTTATGTTGTTTCTTTTTCAATAAGTTTCCTTTAATGCATCCACAGCTATGTTATTCCATGTTAAACTAATTAAAGTACTTCTTTTGTTGAACCTGGAAGCAAGAGGCAATTCCTGCTTTCAGTTGTGCTACTCAAGACCAGTGATCAAAACTCAGTGATTTTTAACTAGCCCATTTCTAAACAAGAAGCAAATTAAGTATTCCAGATTAATTTAGATGTAACCCTTGACTCTACTAGGATTCATGGGCAGGAGGAAATCAGGTCTGGCTCCCAGCCTCTCCACAGCTCATAAGGGTTGTGCTTCTCGGCCCTTTTATGATTCCCTGATGTTTTCTGCCTTTTCCACCTGCTGGGCCCCAGAGCACACCCCTGTGATGGGCACTGGGAGCCAGCACAGGGCATTGGTCATGTCGCCTTACTGCTCATCTGCCCAGAGGTACAGGAGCAGATCAACATTGCCATGTCACCCCTTGCAAGTGGAAATACATTTTAGGCAACTGACTTTTGGCACCAAGCTGCCTTTTTACATTTGTCAAATACAGACTGCCCCAATACATATTCTGTATGGGTCAGGACGTCTCCTGCGATGTACTCCAGTGTAAATTTGTGCATTCATTTTGAGGAAGACAGAAGAATAAAATAATTATAACAGTAGAAGAGCAGGAGGGCAGAAAGGAGAGTTGTTTATAAGAGGAGGAAGCAGTGGCAACAGAATGCCAAATAGCCTTCTCTAGCACCTGGATGAAACAAGTTGTTGTAAAAGCTCATAGCAGCACCATTAAGAGCTCCAAATGCAATTTTATAATAGTCATTTGTGGCACAAAGGACTGCTATAAAGGTAAGTGGTGATTAAAAAAATGTTAATGTACATAAATACTAATTTATTATGGACATCTCAAGAAAATGACTGCTCAGAGTATATGGCATATAAGTATAAGTATGAGTATAAGAGCACAGTCCCTGTGCTGTCTTTGCAAGTGCTTTTCATAATCGAAATTAGAAAATTCATTATGAAGTTAAGAAATGTACAACAAGTGCAAACACAAAAAACAGTATGCTATTCCAGACCAGCTATACTGGTAATCTGCCATAAGAGAGGGGACATAAATTAGAGCAACTGTAGCCTTGCTTCTCTTTCATACTCAACCCAGCATTGTGAGTGGCCCCAGCACAGAGCTCTCCCCCTCATCCGAGCTGGCGCCAGGCAAAGTGGCTCTGTGCTGTTACTCACAGCGATTGTGGGCTGCTCTTCCTCATGAAAGAGTGCAGAACTTGCTCAGTGTCAAATCCCAGCAGCTGCCTTCCGAGTGCTGCTACTTCATCTTTGCGCGTGTTACATTAAAACAGCCTGTATGTACAGAAGCTCGCTCTTAATTCACATGCTCTCGGTGCTTCGGCAGCTGTTGCATTACAGACATTGCAGACTGGTGCTGCAGAGCAGAGGAACTTTGAAAGACCTAACTCACCGAGACAATATATTCAGCTAGTGTTTGCTCTTTTAAAATTGATACAATTGATTTCACCTTGTGATCCGTATAGCTTGTTTGTATTTCAGTCTTAATTTTCAGCGTGAAAAGGCACACAGTACTAAGGCAGTACTTGTTCCCACATAAAGCAGTAATGTTTGCGAGTTGTGAGACCATTTAATATGGACTATACCCTTGAGCAAGTCACTGACTAAATAGTTTTATCCATATCCGAAAGTTTCTGTTCTTCAGACGAATTCATGGAAATTAATGGAAAGATGGAAGAAATGTGTTACTTCTGAGAGTACAGATTGCATCCTAACAGAAATTCAAATTCTGATTTTGGTTTAGTGGAAACCTTGAAGGATCACAAATTCTTTTAATAAACAGAATTGACAAAGAAGTAGCACATGAATGCCAGCAGAAGCTTAGACTGCTTTCTGTTTACAGACAACACATTAACATATTATGTATTTTCTCTGAAGGAAGTAGAAATTCGAAACAAAGACCTGGAAGGACAGCTGTCTGATCTAGAGAAACGTCTGGAGAAAAGTCAGAATGAGCAAGAAGCTTTTCGCAATAACTTGAAGACACTTTTAGAAATTCTTGATGGAAAAATATTTGAACTAACAGAATTACGAGATAACTTGGCCAAGCTAATAGAATGCAGCTAAAGGAAATGGAATTTCAGTGCCAATCAGCTTAAAGATGCACTGTCTCTCTTCATAGGGCTGTGTTGGGCTCTGCATCAAAGTTGCACAAAATTAGGAAATGCTCCTCTAGAGGGCTTGTTTTAAATTTGAGTCATATTTGAGTGTAAAATTTAGAACTCAGCATGTAGCTAGTTGAAGAAAAAAACACACAAAAAACTTCAACTACAAATTACCTCCATGTACATTATTGGCCATAAATAACTTGAGAGATATTAACAGTAATTGAATGCAATCCTTTTCTAATTATTAGTGATGGAAGAATTAGCATTGTCCCAGGTCACAACCCCTTTTTGTTTTAGACACGCTATAAGTTATCTGCTGTTTTATTTATTTAATATATTTAATTACTGTGTTTTGTGCAAAAACTTAGTGATGACAGACCTGCATTTTGATGTAATCCTAATAATTTCTCAGGATACTTTGCACTGTTCTGAAGCAGTGCCATTACGAATTTATACTTGCCAGGAGTGAGAGAGAGTTGCATCTTTAATTGAAACATAGTTACTATACCTGCTTGTATTAAGTTCTTCCTTCATGTTTTTTTGATTGTTTTCTTTGTTTGTTTGTTTGTTTGTTTTTTTAATATATATGCACACACACACACACAGAGGAAGATAATGTATTTCTTTATGAAGCTTACTCTGGTGTTCTACAATATTGTCCAGTGTAAGGTTTACTTTTTCATACAAATTCCATGTAATTACAGTGGGATACTATCTTCCACTTTACTATATATTTTGAAGCCAACCAATGATGGCAGGTGAGTTCCTTAAGAAAAAAAAATTAAAATGTAAAATTTGACTTGCACAGACAAAAAGAAATAGCCAGTAATTTATTTTCTGCCATTATTAAATATCAAATATATATGTTCAATTATCTGTTAACCTGTTTTGCAGTAGACTTTTTTGTTATGTCACATGAATTTCAGATTTTGTGAATAATGGCTTATGGGGAGCATTGTTTATGATAGAGATCATTAAGGGCATAGAGCTTTTGCAAGGGATTACTCATGCATTGAACTTGTCCAGCCGAGAAAGCTGTTTCTAGAAGTTTTGTTGTCATAACAAATTGAAATGAAGATGTTTACTCTTTTATGGATCTTCATATCACACCTTTATTGAAACTACACCAGGCAATATTTTGAACTGTTAACTAAATGTTTAAAAACAGGAAATTGAATTCAGTTATCCTCAGTGAGCAGATTTTAAAGTTATTTTGATGTAATTTTAACAGACTTTTGGCAAACACACATTTCTTTATATAATAGATTTATTAAAAAAAAAACTCTTTGAAAGTTAAGCCAAATGTCATGTGTCTTGCATCAAAGTACATTCTTGCCGTAAATTGCTTGTAATCTTGAAGAGGGCTTTTTAAAAATGTATGAATGAGTGTCAGACTTCAGAGTTGAACGATGCACTGACCTTTGTTTGCTCCCCAAGTTGATTTGAATGTTAAACATGAAATCTAGCTGCTTGTTAAATTTGTATAATACGATTTTCTCCACTTAGAGACTGCTATTCAAAACTAGAAAAGATAGGTTTGTTGCTATGTGTGTACTGTATGTATATATCATATAATACACACAGGTTCTCATTTATATTAGAAATACATGCTTTATTTCTAAAATACATTTTTTTCTTTACCAGTGATTTATCAGGTGTCTCCTGACTAGTCAGGAAAATTGTTTAGGGTAAATGCTAAACCGTCATGTATTATACTGTATGAAATGTACACAATATTTAAGTTTCCTTCATATTTTTTAGGGCATTTTCTCACCTATTTCATTTATTAAAGGGGCGAGGGGAGCTTGATTCAGCGTGCTACTGGTTGAAAACTTTATGGAGAGCTGCCTGTTTTTCATTTTGTGGATTTTAGATGGTGATGTGTATAGCTTCATCAGATCCAGGTGAGAAGATGCCACCAGGCTTTGATTTACCTGAGAATATTTGGGCCTGATTCTTCTGTCACTTGCACTGCTGTAGACAAGATGTATCCCTTGTGATGTCAATAACATTCGATTGGTATCACATTTGTGAAAGTGTATGGAAAATCTGGCCAACTAGTGCTCAGTGGACATAATCAGGAGGAAGAAAGAGTAAAAACAATAGAAAGTTGATGCTGGAATAAATGTAATATTATTTTTAATGATATTATTATTGACATTTTTAAAGATATGATGTCATTTACATGTGGGGTAGTGGACAAAAATATTTCCACTTAAATTTTGTGTATATGTGTGGTACATGAGTATTTTTATGTATACGTACACACACATATGTATATATACAGAACATGGAAAAATTTAGATGTGCACATTTTAAATATTTTCCTATTGAAATTAAATTTAAAATTGGAAATTGATATTTGAGAATTTCTTATGCAGTAGAGATGCTTCATTTCACTTTTTAAAATAATGCAATTACTGAGGGCTGCACCTTTGAATTCCCAAATAGTCATCAAACAGATATATATGGGATAAGGTGGACATACGTGCACATATAAATAACATCCTATTATTAAGAGTACTTTAAATGTTCATTTAAATGAACATTTGAAATGAATTTACTTTAAATGTTCATTTAAAGTAGGTAGGTGTTTGGAAATTTTAATCCAAATTTCATATTTAGGTGGCTATACCTACTGTAGCTCCACTACTTTTGTTTTATGATAATGATCTACCCTTTTGAAACATGACTTTTCCCAGGGATATGTATTGTGAATCGTATTTTTCTTTAGATGAATGAATATATATATATATATATATATATGCCAGAAGAGTTTTGATTACTGAACCCTGAAAATGCCTACGTGAATTTCTTCTGTAGAGGAAAGCAGTCCTCTACATTGTGCATATCTTGTTATGTGGCAAGTATGGAGTCATGTAGGAAAAAAAAGGCAAAAGAATTAAAAAAAAAAAGAAAAGAAAAAGACTAAACAAAAAACTAAATTAAACTAACAAAATACCCAACAAAGGAAAGAAAATTCAAAAATTTTATTTGGAAGTACACTTGCCGTTCTCTGGAGAATATACTTTTTTTTTTTTTTTCTGAACTCTTTTCCAAGTATGTGCAAGTGATAGCAGCAGCTACCTTAATCTTTCAGGTGCTACTGGATTTTGCATTAGCATGTTATGTTGTGAAATCCTGACTTTGACATAAAAGATTTTCGTAAGAATATCCCTGTCTGAATAGTTAGTTTTTGGAGTGTCTTGTTCATAATCCATATGCCTCAGTGATCCAGAAACTGCATTTTTCTATGTGTACAAATTAAAACATGTGAACTAATCTGTCTGTTACAGCCTGGGAATTCCTTTTCCTGACTGATATCCAGGGAAGAGGAGAACCAAGTTATAATGCAGAAATCATTGTTATAAGGTCTTTAAGAAGAAACATTTTCAGGTAAAATATAAATAAATAAAGGGCTAAACTAGATGCAACACAAATAAATTTTGCTTAATGCTATTGGTGGCAGTCCCAGGATAATTCTTTTAAAGAAAACCCTGTGAGAATGAACAATGTCTTGATTAAAGATGAATATTTTGAGGTGTTCCTTCTCAGTTGTCAGTTGCGGAAGGTTTCTGTGTTCTTAAATAAGGGTCTGAACTTCAATTTCTTTAATCATCTTTTGTATTCTCTACTGAAGTGGCTACTGAGCAACAGTCTACGTACACCACAGTCACTAGGAAATTCATTTCAGAGGCAAAATCAAAGCTTTTACAGAAATACATCATGGAAGAGGAATGGAAAAATGTTGCAATCCTTAATTCTCTGCAAACTGAATGACAATAAAAGCTTTTAATTTCGTTGATTACAAAAACCTTGAATTAGATTGAGGCCAAATGTAAATCTGGTTTGAAATCAGATTTGGATGTCAAAAGGCAATTTAAAAAAAGGAAAGCAACCATGGAGAAACATTGGCCAAAAGCATGTAGTCTCAGTAAGTGAGCATGCTGGTTAAGTGCAGAGTTCCACACTGATTTTTTTTCAGAAAAGGGGCCTATGTGAAGCGATGTTCAAACTGTCTTGTTTACATTTTCTTAATAATGCTGCATGTGTGCACTACCTCTGAATGGTGCTAAGCAGAGAACATATCACTGAGCGGAATGCTCAAGTTTCTGTATTCATCAATAAGGGGGTTTCTCCACAGTTTGGCTGAAGAGCAGGACAAAGGGAGGGGAGACTGAGTGGAGCCATGAGCCAGTGGGACAAAAAGAGCCATCTGCAAGGAGATGGGGGCCTTTACAAAGGAGGGAAATAGGGCAATTCCCCCACATTCTTCAGCAAGGGGGACAAAGGAGTTGGTGAGCTCAGGTGAGAACAGATGGCGGGAGGCCGGAGTTCGGTGTAGGCGGGCCGGGAAGGCTGTAACTTCTGAGTACCTTGGCCAATGGGGAAAAGGAGAGGGCGTCCCTCGGTCGGGAAATTAGGATAAAAGGGGGGCTGCGTCCCCCAGCAATTTGAGAGACCCCACAGGGATATGCCCGGTGGACCTTCCCTTTATTCGAATAAAGTTTTAGGACTCCTCTGTCTCCTTTTTGGACATTCAGTTCTTGACAGCGAGATTTTCCGCACATCACTGAATAATAGATTTTTTAAAATCTCTGTTTTCACTTAATAGCATTAGTTCCTTGCTTTATTCCACTTATGCCAGATAAATATGATTCATTTTTACCCATTATGTTAAATGCCTGGCAGCAACAAACAGAGTTTGGGGCTAGATCCTGGCTTCCAGTTGAGCTAATCTCCCCCGTTCGGTCTGTGCAAGCTCTTCTGACCACATCGCCCCCCTCACAGTCGAGTCTCTAGATAGTGCAGTGCGTTCTTGCACCATACGGAATCTCGCAGCTTGCTCATCACAACCTCTCAGGGACTTCTAGCAGCCAGTACTGCCTCTGTGCTCTTGGCAGCTCATCCTAGGACCAAAGACACATGAGCATAATTACAGCTGCTTTCTTCCTCATTGGCTGGTCTCGCGTGAGCAGAGCTCAGCTGGAACCAGACAGCTGTCATTTTGTGTAATTTTCAAATGTCACCTCTTACACAGGTAGGCATGGGAAGGAGGAATAACCTTCAAAGGTGTCTGTAGTTTTGGATGTCAAAAGGATCCCCTTCCCTGGCATTGGTAGCTCTAGGGTGGGCAAGAGCAGTCTGTACCACAATGACAGAGCACCTGAACCTTGCATCATCAGCAAAAGTTTGTTAAAAGGGGTCTTGCTTTTTTTAGGTCTTCACATTATGCTAATATTGAGCACATCCAGTTTGCCCCTAAGCCTTCTCAACGTGGGTGCCAGCAAGATGCCTGCTGTAGGCTTTACAAAAACAGGACTAGGTCTGCTCCATAAGCAGCTGAAGCTCTGGCACTCTGCACACCCCACTTCCTTTCACTCTTGTATCTTCACAGCTACGGAGAGCTGGTATTTGCTATTAGTCATCTGTAGTGATTGGAGAAACTTCCCCTTTTTTTTTTCTGCCATCAGTGCCTGTCCCTTGTGGCGTAATGATATCTTGAGCTGTATTTGGTGGGGAGTTCTCTTCCTTTTTTTTTTTTTTTTTTTTTTTTTAAACTTTGAGCTAGTTTCAGATCTTGTCCATCCCTACTCTGGGGATTCTCATCTGGTTCTCTTCTCACTGCATGAGTTCCGCAGTATGTCGCTTGCTTCTGCTTCTGCTAGAAACAGAATAGCAAGCCAGAAGTTTTCTATGAAGAGAACTTGCATTTCTGTGACTGCAGTACTTTTGGAAGAGGAAGAATTTTCCCCTGTAAGTGAAGCAGGAGGCAGAGTGCAGGACCTCCTCAGGCAGTGTGTGCATCCGGGGGCTAAGGAGAGAGGAAGAGCCACACTGACTAGGTATGTTTAAATATACTCTGTGTCTGGGAGTTTCCCCTTTTGAGCTAAATTAAATGTGGTCTTTTATAATCTTGCAAGCTACATTTTCCAGTGTGTGCTATGCATGTAAAAGCAGCTCAGGTGTGACTATACATACCGCGCTCATTGGCTTTCCCTGAGGTATCTCCAGAGGGTTTGGTTCTCCTGTGTACAGAAACTCCTGTTTCTACTTGTAGCACCAGTTACTAATCCAGCCCTTCTGCTCCAGAGCATGTTGTGTGTTGGGAGAAAATGGAGAATTTCATTCAGCAGACCAGAGAAAAGCAGAATAATGTGCTGAACTCTAGTGTGGAACAAGACAGATGATTAAAAAAACAGTGCCTTCCTCTCCAAATAGGCACATTAGCAACCCAAACCAAAAGCACATAAAGGGTAAGTGCAGGTGCTGCCCGTTTCTGAGCATTTCTTACCTCAGAGCAGGAACTGGGAAAGCCAGGGAAGCCGAGAGGAGATGAGAGAAGGAAGCACCAGGAATGTTCTAAGCAAGCACCAAGTATTTTGAGGCAGAGCTGGCTAAAATAGTGAGCAAAACAAGTATTTTGGGAAGACAGGAGTTTGTGTGCTCTTTATTTGTGATGACTGCATTGCGAAAACAGTTGACTGTCAGCAAGTTTTCCCAATAGAAGATTCCTCTAACACTTGTTTAACTCTTCTGCTTGTAAGATACAGTAATGTGTCAGGATCGGCAGGCTGCTTTCAGAAGGAACGTAGCTGATCGTCCTGCTAAGAGAAAGGGACTAGGTGCCAGACAGCAAAAGTGGTTAATCCAGAGGATTTCAGTGAATATCTAGGATAAGAGATAGATACATTGCAAAGAGATTAAAGTAAAATTTGGGAATTTTGCTGAGAGAACCTGTACAAAGATCAGAACAAGTCTCTGCGCAGCAGGCATGATGTGTCTGAATCAGAGTGTGAGATTCGATTACAAGGCTTCCAGTCTGGACTGGCAGGACTGTAGCAAGCTGTGCTGCAGGTCCAAAGTGTTTCCAGGAAATTGAGGGAAAAAAATGCCAAAGGGTAATAGTGAAGCTGTAACAAGGGCCTCTGTATCTAAAAATAAGCTCCAGAATGACATTGCAGAGCACAGAGCAAGCCACGTCAGCCACATGACTAGCAATCAAGCACACCAGAGAATCTACATCCAAACGCAGGCACTCGTTTCTGTCACCCTGCTGGAAAGGAGGACGTACTTGTAGGATAGAATGGCAAGGTGTTAAACTCCAACTGAAGCTCAGGAATAGTGAAGTGGCTGCTGAGTTTTTCATGACATTTTGAAAATCACGCAATGTGTTGTGACCAGAAAAGGTTGCTGCTGCTTGAGGAAACTGGAGGCTGGCTTCCATAAGTGCACTACGTACAGCTCAGTCTCATTACAGGCAAAAGCTGCTGTGGAGCTAATTGGAAAATAACTAATTGGCAATAACAGCAATAGTAGTGGTTTAGGGCTTCATGCCATCATCAACTTAGGGGTCTTGGCACAGAGGAAGAAATTTTAATGTACAGTATTGTGGTATATTTATGACACATTTTAAGGAAATGCAAGACCTGCTAGTGCAACGACTTGCTGATGAGGTAATGGGAAACTCAGAAGAGTCCCCTTGGGCTTCAGCTCGGTCCCTCCCCTTGGCTGAGCCCAAGGGGAACAGGCTCCAGTTTGGGTTGTTTTAGTGCTTTAACCCAGCTGGTAGGGACACTACTGACTGCTTCCAAAGGATCCAGTCACACAGCTCTGTCATAGCTGAGTAGTAGATTCATGGATGTGGCCCTCGTGAGGCAGAAAGAAGGTGGTTTGTTGGTCAGCTGCAGGCTGGGTGCAGAACCCAGCGTTAGCCCTAACAGTGAACAGAGTTTTGACAGATTTTGGTGGGGATGCAGAATTTCTGTGTAGAGAAAGGCTTTGTATTGCAAACTGAGAGGAAACCTGAAGTGTTGAAATTTTTTTTTTTGTTTTGGTGAAATGGAAGGAAGTATCAATTAGGGCCTGTAGCTGTGGTTATAAACATGTTAGCATGTATAAACATGTTAACATGTATGTAGCTTAGCAAAGCATGCTATAGCAGGCAAAGTGCAGTAGCTTTTCAGGCAGCTTTTTTGCCTGAGTAGACACATTTTTCAGAAAAGTAACAAAATGCATTTCCTCCACAGAGATTTGGTCATTTTTAATTAATTCTACCTTTGACTAAGGAAATGCAGCAGTCTGCATTCCTGCCCTTTCCCAGAAGCGATTAACTTACTTACAGCATGTATAGGTGCTATGTAGCAGTTCATTAGGTTGCTTTTCTTGATCCAGTCCACGTGCAGCAGGGACTGACTGGTCAGACCTCTCAAAAGGAGCTTTAATATCACAGCCCTGACCAACAGGGCTTATGACAGCCCGACCCTTCCAGGTTGCTTAATTTAAATAAAAGATTTTTGGGGAGGAGGGCATTAAGGGCTGTTGCAAGAGGATGGAAATAATGTGTTCATGCAGGGGTAGCAGGCAGGACGAGGTGTAACGAGCTCATGTGCCAGTTAAGAAAAAAAAGAAAAACCCTTCTGCGTGTGGGTACTGGACTGGATCATTTAGGCAGGCTGTGATCATCAGCGTTGTCTTTCAGGGACTATGGAAGGAACGATAGAGGTACCTGTGACAAGGGGATGTGCTATGGGGGTTTTTTGTTTGTTTGTGTTTTTTGCCCCTTTCACCTCAGGTTGGGGTCAGAAACCACTAGCACTTGTTGAGTGATTTCTCAGTCCCGTTGCTTTTGCAGGTCACAGTCAGTTTACTTGCAGCAAGTAAGTTGGGGGGGCAGGGAGAGGGATGATAAATATGATGCTTCATATAAATCTGATCTGTAAAACATCTGTTGTGTTAAATTGTGCAGTTACCATGCATGGCAGTTAGAGCATGCAGCAATGTCTTTGTAAGAGCTGAGTTACATTCCTACAAAAATTTAATGGGATTAAAGTAAAATCTCTATTGAAAAAAATGTTTAGCTAATATAAATGCTTTGTATGAATTGCATGATTCTTATTTTTTCTAATTCCTGTGACTTTTAGATAATAGCATGCGGAGGGAGTGCGATGCAGATTAGAGCAGAAGTTTAAGATAAAAGACGTAATAATAAGATAAATGACGTAAACCGTAATTTAGGTCTGAAAGACCATGACCGTCCTTGACCTCACATAAGCCACACGGGGCACAGTGAGGTGTTTCAAAGAAGTCGCGTCCTTGGAGGAGAAGGAGTGACAAGGAGTTATACAGGTAACCATCACATTCGCGACAGTCTCCAGCAAACATAACCTGCAGTCTCCTGCAAACATAACAGATATAGCAAGAAGGAAGGGAGGAGAAGGCAAGTAAGGGACTAGCCAAGACAGTAAAGTCTGATTATTTTAAGTATTTTTTAGCTAGAGATTTCAGTAATGAGCGAGGGAGAGGGAGCCCCAACCCTGATGCTGACAGGCCGCAGTGGTAGTGACACAGATAACCTGTGCATGATTTTATCCACTGGCCATTCCTGTCTCAAGATGAGGCAGAGCTCCAAGGGAGATTATAGGTTATCTTTGATTAAGCTTGTAGAAGTCTAGACAGGAAACGTGACAGTGGTGTAGATCTGCATGAAGCATAGATAAAGGGACAGAACTGGGAGTAAAGGGAATGAGGATGGGAAGGATTTTCACTAGTAATAAACAGGACAGGAAAAGGGCCAGGAGGGCGCAACCCCTCTGTGAACAAGACGGGTGATGTTGCAGTGCTGGTATAAGCAGTGACTGATAAAGCCTTCAAAATAGTCTCTGCTATTGTGCGGTTTGTGTCAGCAGTCTGATGCATCTAACAAACAGGTAAATTAACTGGACTGGCCTACATGGTGTACCATGAAGCTTACAGGGGACATTTTATAGTTAACTAACTGCATCCCTCATCCCTGAAGGATATCAACAGAGTGGCATTAAAGCTAGGGGAGCTTTTGGGGACGTAAGCAGAATGCTCAGGCTGTGCTGGCAGTGGTGAAATGCTGGGGGTTGTCAGAAGTGGAAGCTGGTGCTGCCTTCTCTCACTCACCAGGGTAACCCAGGGCAAAGGAGGCTCTTGGGGAGCAGAAGCAGCAGGGAGAACTGCCGGGAAAAGCTGCAGTTCCCAGGTTTTGATGGAAGAGAGGGGACAAACTCACTTCCCCTTTTTAGTTCTCTCCCTTCCCCCATCCTCTCTGCTGACTATTAACTCATGTAAAAGAAACTACTCCTAAATATGCTGATGATTTTTGTGAGAAAGAGATGTTGTTTCCTTTCTTTGAGGAGGACGGTGGCCCAATGAGGCTGTGTTTACAATGTACCTTTCCCTTACATCTGATATGTAACTAAAAAACAATAAATGGTGGTTCTACCCATCACCCATCTTCTATGTGTCATACAAACATTTAGGCCTTCTTGTGAGTAACCAACCACTGCCTTCTAAACATATTGGTTTATTCGTTAATTTGCAATTTCAATGTGTGTCTTATACTTCCGAGTTGTTAAGACTACCCATAAAGGTAAGTCATAAAATGCAGCTCCTTAGCTACTCAAGCCACTGTCAAAGTAGGCACCAGCTGATGACAACAAAGTTTCTTAAATTTAAGTTTAGCTGCCATAGTAATGTTTAAGAACTCACTAAATTTCAGGCACTTCACACATTTCCTGCTTGTTCTAGCACAGTCCAAACTTAACAGCACAGACCATTGTCATCTGAGCTGAAAAATGGAGCCAGACCTGGGGATAGCACCTTCAACAGTGTTCAGCTGTACTAGAAATACAATGTTTCACACTGGTTTTAAAAATGTAAAATCAAGTAGTAGCTTCTTCCTGTTTTCTCAGGCTTATGTGTGCAAAGTGGGGCCTTTTAAGATGTCTCCTGTAAATATATTGTTCATTTTTTTTCCTCATGTTGACATAGCAGCTGTGCTTTGAATCCAGCCTACCCTGACTTACCTGCAGCATAGTCCCTGCACCAGAAACCCAGACGTGAAAGGAAAAAGATGCACAGTACAAGCAGATTCCCACACAACATGAGTATTCTTTAAAAAGTCTATGTCTAGGTTAGTAATAACACAAAATGGAGACAGATATATAGATGGATGGATAAATCAAAAGACAAATGTAGCCTGGGAAATGATCAGCTGTGTATTTTTGATTAATTTGCCTTAAAAAAAAAAAAGTTAAACTTTTCAAAACACTCATAAAGTTATTGTACCAATACATTGTTACAGAGGTACACAGCATGATGGCTGTGTTTAGGCTGTCACAATTCTTACCGTGGCAAGTGCTAAAGACTATCCATAAATTGCATCAGAGATCTGTGAGAAAGGCTTTGGAGTTTTATTTTCTTCTTTTCAGTCAACTCAAACCAGCATTTCATTAGGTCAATTAATTACCTCCTCCTCCTGGAGGTATCTGGTAGAACGTAAGGGGTCAGAGACTGATGTGTCTCAACATGTAATAAATCTCATACTCACTTTGGCATCACAGAAGCCCCCAACTAGACCTGCACCTGCTGCACTGGAAACCAGAAAAGACTTTCATGGACAAAATGATGCCCTTGATACAGTAAACCTCAAAACACACACTGAACACCTTTTAAAATATAAAAGTCCTTTATATGTAATTGAGTTGCTTTCAAATGATTATATTATACATATCCAAAAACAAACTGGAGAAGCCAGATGTTTTAATCTGTTACATTATGTTACTCATCTTTTAAAATTGAGTATTTGGAGACTTGCTCTTTCTTCATGTTATAGTATCGCCAATAGCTGGTTCAAAAAGGTAAGATAGTTAAGGGGTTTAAGTAAGTAAGTTCTTAATACTTCTACTCTTTTCATATAGCGTTTTTTCTTTTGATTAAGACATGGCAAATGGTTTTGATCTGTATTTAAGCTCAACCACCTTGTTGTATCCTTCAAAAGCAAGATTCTCCTATAAACTCTTATCCTTTTATATGACTTAATTTATAAAAATGTTACCTAATTATAATAGTTTTGCTGGTCCAGGAGAGTTTAGGTACAACCATCTGCCATAAAGCAATGACCAAGGTAGGCAGCTTGAAGAGTTAAAAAATGATAACAATGGAAGTGTAAATGAATGATATATGAAAATCTCTGTGAGAACCAAACTCTACTAAAATCTTTTTTTAAAGGCAGGTATGCATTTGAGTTTTAAACAAGACAGTGGCCAAATAAATATCCTTTAATAAAGAAAAAAGGAATCAGGTTTAAGCACCAAAACTCTTGAGTATGATGTTACATCGCATGTACAAGAAGGTGAGTTCAGTACTTTGTGTACAGGTTTAAACTTGAGTCATGATAGCAAAAAACACGAAATACACAGCAATAAACTTGCATTGCAGAAAAGCTGCACTAAAGAAAAAAATGAGCAAAAGGCAAACAGTTAAAACTTTAGTTTTAGGTATTGCAAGAAATGTTTGCTTAGGTTTTTTAAAACCTTTTTTAAACACACTTTTTGCTTAATACTTTAGAACATTGAACATTTGCAGAGTCATTTACAATAAAATATGCATTGAATAGGTCCTTTGACTATAATGGTGTGAAAGAACTTTCCTGAAGCCAAGCACAATGCATTAGTGTTTGATTCTACCTACAGTATTGCACAAGGCTAGTGAATGGCAAATCAGTTTTCCTTTGATTATTTCTCATTTATTGTGACAGATGTGCTCCTTCCCCAGCTCATCCTAAATTCTCACATGTAGCCCTGTTCAGGTGGGGTTAACTACGACATTATCTGATCCTGGTAGTTGCCTCCCTGATTTCTTCCCCCACCCAGACATTAACCATCAATAACAGTCCTGATGGGGAGATAAGGCTAACTGTGAGTACACCAGCCACCAGTCATTTCTGAATTGAAAGAATGACTACCAGTCAATCATCTTATCCTATAAAAACGGGGACAGCCCGAGAGCCCATTGAGCTTTCCTTGCATGGCAGCGGGCTGCAGGCAGGGATCTCCCCTTGAGCAGGGACACCTCTCAAGGATACTCCTCGAGGTTAAGAGATCCTTCCCACTACAGATTTGTGGTAAGTGACTATAGCGCGCCTTTCTCTTTTTGAATTTGTAATCTTTACTTTGTAACTGTGCACAAATCCCTTCAACATAAACCATTGACCAGGTCTGGGACTAGGACTGGATCCAGCTGCACCCAGACTCCTCTCAGAAGGAGTTTGGAAAGCAAAGGGGGTCCAATCTGAACCTTGTGACCCAATGGGAGGGTGTCCTTGATAATTCTGTGTGTGTCTTGAACCTCCATGCAATAACTAATAAGTGACCTTGCCATAGAAACTCGTGAAACCATTGTCATTACCAATAAAACCTATTCCTATTTCTTTCCCACAAGTGAAGTGCATTGTGTCACTTACCCCCACCACCACTCGTTCCGTGACAAAATTGGTGTAGTCGGCAGGATGGCAAGTTGTATCACTAATTATTTACGGAGGCATGGCGTGAACCTGAGTCCCAGCTTCTCAGAGGAGTGGGCTCCTGATAACTGGCGTGATTGGGAAGCTGTGGAGGAACATTTAAAGTCGTCTAGAGGTTCCTTAAAGGATGGTAAAGGAAAAGGTATTATTTGTAAGATGTTGGGAACTTGTCTGGAAGCTGCAAAACAAGAACGTAAAGAGAGGACTAAAACAGAACAGGATCTTAGAGAAGAAATAGAAGGAAAGAAAAACACCGAATTGCTGTTATCCTTAAAGATCCAGCAATTACAAAAGCAAATACAGGAAGAACGGGAGAAGAGGTGTGCGGAAAATCTTGCTGTCAAGAACTGAATGTCCAAAAAGGAGACAGAGGAGTCCTAAAACTTTATTCGAATAAAGGGAGAGTCCACCAGGCATATCCCTGTGGGGGGCTCTCAAATTGCTGGGGGACGCAGCCCCCCTTTTATCCTAATTTCCCGACCGAGGGACGCCCTCTCCTTTTCCCCATTGGCCAAGGTACTCAGAAGTTACAGCCTTCCCAGCCTGCCTACACCGAACTCCAGCCTCCCGCCTTCTGCTCTCACCTGAGCTCACCAACTCCTTTGTCCCCCTTGCTGAAGAATGTGGGGGAATTGCCCTATTTCCCTCCTTTGTAAAGGCCCCCATCTCCTTGCAGATGGCTTTTTGTCCCACTCCCTCATGGCTCTGCTCAGTCTCCCCTCCCTTTGTCCTGCTCTTCAGCCAGACTGTGGAGAAACCCCCTTATTGATGAATACAGAAACTTGAGCATTCTTCTCAGAGGCAAAAATTGGAGGAAAAGGTAGAAAATTATGCTTTTACAGGTTCCTCACCCTCCTGATGTGGTACAAATAAAGAAACTGATAATATCCCCTGAGGATTGGGATGGGGACATTTGGGGAAGTTCTGGCAATTCTGAGGATAGTAGTTCAGACAATGACAACAACCTCTTATATCCCTCTGAACCTCCCGTATATGAGGCTCGACCCTTATTGAAAACGGAAAGAACTGACGGACCCCAAGGTGGTGCTCCATGATACACTACCAGGACTATTCCCTGGGACCCTTTACAACTAACATACAAGAGAAGTATAGCAGGAAACCAGGTGAAATGTAAACTGAATATCTGTTGCGAGTCTGCTTGAGTGGTGGAGATGGAATAATGCTGAGTGGAGATGAAGCAAATGGTTATTGGGGCCCTGTTGTTTTCCTAAACCTAGGATCTGACCCACCAGCTACTCCCCACTCAATCACCAGCCGAGTGGCCTACTGGGCTGGAGGAATAGATGCAATGGACCGGGGAGAACCCTCCATAATTCCTATCAAATCACTAAGGGACTTATCTATTGCTGTCACAAAAGCTGCCTGTATCCAAGCCATGCATGAATGAGGGCCTGACAATGCCCCCATATCTGCCCTCTAGTCAATCCTGCAATGCTAAAACCACTGGTAAGAGGTGCCCCAGCCATCCTTAAGCACCATCTGGTGACCAAACGGGATGAGATAAGGTGGGACCCCAAACACAATGAGCAATTAGATATCAACAACCCCCATCAACAGCTCCCCACCTGGCCTGAGCTAATGCCTGGCATAGCCAATTAGGGCCATGAGATGGGTTGGTGTGATCCTAACAGCAATACAAATTCTAAACCCCGAAATGAATATCACGGAGTGAGGCCAGTAAAGCAGGGAACTGAAATCAAGCTCAAAAGGGAAAGAGCAGCAGCTCTCCCAGACTGAATTTAAGAAACGTAGGAATGAAGTATGGAGAAAAGCTCTGGCTCTAGGCATTCCAAGAGCTGCTATACAAGGTAAACCCACAGGCATAATTCTCAGTCTCGTCGAAGCATTCCAGAAACGAGGTAATGGTAAAAGGAAGGAGCGTACATCGACTCCTCCAGTGCCAGACCCTGGAAAAAGAAACAATCCCTTCTTTCACTTTAGAGAAGAACTGCAAGAAATGAGTTCAAAAAACAGGTAATGCCGGGGAGACAATTGGGCCTGCCTGTCCAGGGAGTGGAGGCTTATCAGTGGATAAGTGATAATGGCCCATATATCCTAATTCCTGTTGGTCCTCAGCGACAATTAGTGAAGTTTTTAATAGATACAGGAGCACAGTTCTCAATACTAACAACACAGAATGCCAAAAAGCTGGGTGTGCAACCTGGACGGCAAAAAGTTACCATTACTGGTGTGAATGGAGCAAGTGTTGTATGTCAAACTGCCAAGGTTAATCTATGGCTCCCGGGTGAGAGGCGTGTGTTGACTACTTGCTTTGCAGTTAAAGATCATTATGAAAATATTTTAGGCTTGGATGTTTTAAGTGGACGAACCTGGCA
The DNA here is from genome assembly GCF_059628265.1 of Tinamus guttatus. Classification (NCBI taxonomy): domain Eukaryota; kingdom Metazoa; phylum Chordata; class Aves; order Tinamiformes; family Tinamidae; genus Tinamus; species Tinamus guttatus. The sequence continues at coordinate 11,414 of NW_028290365.1, read as the reverse complement.
TTTGCCAGATGGCAGTGTATGGTCATTTGGATCAAACATCTACCCCAACCCGGGTAGAAATTGGGAGGCTACAGTGTGTGTACTTCGCACATCCCCTGCACTCTCTGATTCAAAAATTACTAACGTACCACAATACCCAATCTCTGCTGCGGCACGGAATGGCATCTCTGAAGTCATAGCTGACTTGGAGAAGCGACAGATTATCTCCAGAACCCACTCCCCATATAACTCACCTGTCTGGCCGGTTCGGAAAACAGATGAGAGGTGGCGACTGACAATTGATTATAGGCGCCTGAATGCTAATACTGCCCCTTTAACAGCTGCTGTGCCAAATACTGCAAACTTAACGGCTACCTTGCAAGCAGCTGCACACCCTTGGATGGCAACACTGGATGTAAAGGACATGTTTTTCATGGTTCCCTTACAAGAGAAGGATAGGGAGAAATTTGCTTTCACATGGGATGGTATACAATACACACTCAATCGACTCCCACAAGGGTATAAACATTCACCTACTATTGCACATGCTGCACTGGCTGAACTTTTGCAGATAGTCTCACTTCCTCGGGATGTGAAATTGCACCAATACATAGATGACATCCTAATAGGGGGTGATTCTCCCGAAAAGGTTGGGAAAGTAGCCACAGAAGTATGGCAAATCCTACTTGAAGCTGACATAGAGGTACCACCTGAAAAATGTCAGGGACCAAGCAAAGAAGTAAAATTCTTAGGTACTTGGTGGATAGCTGGCAGTGCAGTGATTCCTCCAGATACCTTAAGAAAAATTGAAGAGCTGCAAATGCCCCAATCAAGGAAAGAATTACAACAATTGATGAGCACTTTAGGATATTGGGGAAGGCATGTACCTGGATTTTCTATTATTGCTCGTCCATTGTATTCACTCTTAAGGAAAGGCAAACCTTGGAAGTGGGAATTAGAACATAAAGAGGCAGTCAAAACTCTTGACTGAGGAATTAAAAACATTTCAGTCACTGGGTCCAGTACACCCCCACGACCCTATTGTAGCTGAATGGGGTTTTGCTGAACATGCTACTTACTGTAACCTGTTTCAAACTGGCCCTGATGGACCAAAAAGGTCCTTATTGTTTAGTTCAATTGCATTTAAAGAAACAGAACTGAGATATTCTGAATGGGAAAAAGGACTTTTATCCTTAGTCCGAGCAGTTAAACAGGTTGGGAAGATACATCAAGAACAACCTGTGCAAACTAGAGGACCATTTAATTTACTAGAAGCAATCCTAAAGGGGACTGCTCCCCCAGAAGGAATTGCACAAAAACCCACTATCAGAAAATGGTATGCCTACCTAACAGGAGTTGCAGAAAATATGCAGCTAACTGAAGGGCATACTAAGGTTTCCAAATTGCAGATGTCTGTGAACACAGATGCATTAGCATTACAACAACCTTTTAAACCTTCACCAATTCTGAATGCACCACCCCTCATTGATGGTGCACCAACAGAAAACATTTGGTTTACAGATGCTTCAGCAAAAAGGGTAAATGGCTGTATAAGGCTGTTGCATCAAATATTACCACTGGTGAAGAAGTAGAGGAAGAAGATGAAGGCAGTGCACAAGTAGGAGAGTTAAGAGCAGTAGCTTTAGCTGCACAAAATGGAGCAAGGGTTATATATGTAGACTCTTATGCTGTGTGGGCTGGTGCCACACAATGGCTTTGCCAATGGGAAACTCTTAACTGGGAAGTAAATAGAACCCCAGTCTGGAGAAAACAGGATTGGCAGCTATTGCTGGGTATAGTGAGAAAAACATCAGTTAAAATGGAATGGGTGAAAGCTCATGCTAAGGATAATCAACCAGCCACAAAGTGGAATCAAAAAGTAGATGAGTTGACTAAAATTAGGAAAATCACCTTAGATCCTGAGTGGTATCGGTTGGGAGAATGGTTACATCAAAACCTAGGTCACACTGGTAAGGAAGCACTTTGCTGCACAGAGTAGAGGGTGGCCCATAAACAGGAAAACTTGTGAAACTATTCTCACCAAGTATCCTCAGTGCAGATTAGCAGGATGATCTGCTTGCAACCTTAAAGCTCCACCTCTACATATCAATGAGGGGAAACCTTTGTGGTCTACATGGCAAATTGATTATATCGGACCATTCAAATCCTCTGCAGGATATCAATACATCCTCACAGGAGTGGAAGTGGTCTCCGGGTTGCTTCTGGCAGCTAAGTGTAGAAAAGCCAATGGGCGGAGTACTGTGCAAGGACTATTGTCTTGGTTCTCACACCTACCTACTCCTGATATTATCCAAAGTGATAATGGCTCACACTTCTCATGTAAAGAAGTGCAAGACTGGGCAAAGCAAGAAGGAATTCAGTGGGTATTTTACACCCCATACTATCCCCAATCAAATGGGATGATAGAAAGAGCTAATGGCTTGTTGAAAAGGAGCCTCAACCCACACAAGGCCCAATGGGATATCCGACTTCCCAAAGTGCTCCAACAAATAATCGTAATGGGCCTACTGGAAGCCCTGTAAGCTGAGCATTCTTTGTGAAAACTGAGCTTAGTGCTCAACCTAGAGGTAAAAGAGGATATCCAACAACATTACAGCCAGGACAGCCTGTGATGGTCAATTTACCATCCATTGGTACTGTGCCCATGACTCTTTAACTAAACCTCATGGCCCCCTTGCCTGGGAAGCTACTGATAGCAGTGGTGCAAAACACAGAATTAGTGCACGATGGATTTTTCCTTCTGTTTAAAATGGGGTAACCTGTTCGGCCTCACCCCACCGAAACAAGCTTCTAAAATGCTGTATTCATGTTGCTATTCCAAATTCTGGCAATAGTACTGACCTGTGATCAAAGAACCCCAGAGTGGCCATGGTCACATGCTCGTGTTACGTATACTGGAAGTACGGGAATTAATTCTAATGCCTGCCCCCATTGGAATGAACCTTATGTTGGTGAAAAAAACTGCTACACCACGATGGCCTGCATCAAGTACAGAAACGCATCCAGGACAATGGACAAAGGACTCTAATCACTGTTCATCATGATACAGAAGAAATACACTGTGTTCTGGAAAGAGTGAAAAGGGATGGAGAACACCACTGGTGGGAAACCCTTCTCGGATGGTCGCCAACAGCAACGGGAATTTTTAATCTCATGCTTTATCCGATTGTGATTTTACTAGCGTTAGTGTTATTAGGTCTATTACTTATAATCATATTGTATATAAAGGTCTGGTACATGACAAAACAAATAACCAAAATTCAACCAGCCAAAATGTATAAATTAGTACATAATAGCACTACCTTATGCTAACTATGTTCACTTGCCATGGACCTGTAAATGCAAAAATTATCAATACACTATTTATGGCACAGAGGCAAGAGGTGACCGTACCACCACTCTGTGATGATAAGATGAATTGACTATAGTCACGGGGTGGAGTGTGACAGATATGCTCCTTCCCCAGCTCATCCTGACTTCTCACACGTAGCCCTGTTCAGGTGTTAACTACCACATTATCTGATCCTGGTAGTTGCCTCCCTGATTTCTTCCCCCACTCAGACATTAACCATCAATAACAGTCCTGATGGCCCTATCCTGATGGGGAGATAAGGCTAACTGTGAGTACACCAGCCAACAGTCATTTCTGAATTGAAAGAATGACTATTAGTCAATCATCTTATCCTATAAACATGGGGACAGCCCGAGAGCCCATTGAGCTTTCCTTGCATGGCAGCGGGCTGCAGGCAGGGATCTCCCCTTGAGCAGGGACACCTCTCAAGGATACTCCTCGAGGTTAAGAGATCCTTCCCACTACAGATTTGTGGTAAGTGACTATAGCGCGCCTTTCTCTTTTTGAATTTGTAATCTTTACTTTGTAACTGTGCACAAATCCCTTCAACATAAACCATTGACCAGGTCTGGGACTAGGACTGGATCCAGCCGCACCCAGACTCCTCTCAGAAGGAGTTTGGAAAGCAAAGGGGGTCCAATCTGAACCTTGTGACCCAACAGGAGGGTGTCCTTGATAATTGTGTGTGTCTTGAACCTCCATGCAATAACTAATAAGTGACCTTGCCATAGAAACTCGTGAAACCATTGTCATTACCAATAAAACCTATTCCTATTTCTTTCTCACAAGCACCCCCACCACCACTCGTTCTGTGACATTTATTCAACAGGCTTAAAAAGAAGTTAGTTTCATTAACCCTCCCTGGTTTCATTCATGCAAGACAATCAACAACCGTCTGTTATTTCTTGAGCTTGAGAGTCTTGAGTTATTTGTAAATATGTAAAATGAAATCCAAAACATATACAGCAACCACAGTAACATGTTAGGAAATGCTGAGTGTCTCTAGTTCCAACACCTATTCCCCAATTCAGAAATCAAAAACAAAAAATCTTAAAGGAATCTTAATTAAGCTAGTCTAAGGCAAATTAATTACTGAATTGGTGAAGGTCTCTTGAATAAAAGTCTCTGCTCTGTTACATGATTACTCCTCAAAACAGCAATCATAATTCTTATTTTTTTTTCCAAATGGACACCCTACTGGTTAATAGCCTTAGATGTCAGCTTTTAATAATAGTCTACATTGATATTACACTCAGAATAGTAAAATTCATTGCTTGGTCATTTTCCATATTAGAGGTACATCAGAGCATTCACATTTGAGAATGGAAAGAAGACCTTTTCTGCCAAGTTGTGAAGTGCTGGGCCACAGAGGAGAGACGACCTGACTCACAACACAAACACGTAAATGTGTTCACCTCCAGTAGCAGTCGAATTATGCACCACACTCTCCCAGTAAGGTGCTTCTATTTATTCCTTTTCTTTTGCTATTGCAAAGAAAATATATTTACTTGCTCTTAACATTATTTCTCTAGCACTAACCATAACAATATATTGGTCATACTTATTTATGAAATCATTACCAAAAAAAAATCAATACAGGTAACGTAATTACATAAGCGTCACAATGAAAATAGTATCTGCTTACACATGTGAGTAACCTTGAGTTACAAATTATGCTCCTGAAATTTAGTGCAACAAATGGAATTAAGGGCTACGTTAAGAAGTAAGAGTTTCTGCTTCCTCTTCTCATGACCTTGCATCTTCAATAATACTCCTGTTGTTACTTTAATAGTAGACTTTACAGAATACAGTGCTCAGAGCCATAATGTTTCTTTACAAATAACACAGTGAAGTATGTTGAATTCTACCCTGATGCAGCCACAAAAGAACACAACGTATGATCAGAATACTTTATTTTTACAGATATCTGGTGTAGGATGCAGACTTTTTTTTTTGAGCGCTAGAGCATGGAGCTACTACTTGGAGAGAGCACAACACTGTGATAAACTGTGGACGTAAACTCTGTGCAAGAGGACCACTACACCTCTATGTTAAATCATCCTACTTTCCCTTGACTTGGAATTCTGCCAGTGTCCCATATGCATACGGTCAGGAATAAAAAAGCATAATTTTCACAACTGAAGTATTAAGTGCTTTGATTGTTTCTAAAGAAGGCTACTTATAGTAATCAAACAAAAGCCATTTCTAACCAAGAGAAAAATATTTTTAAGTATGAAATTAAAAATATTGCTTCTTATAACAAATGATTAAATTATAATTAACTTGGTTCAGCATAGCTAAATATTATTTTTAAAACGCATGAAAATGTCTACTTTAAAAAGGTGTAAGACTATATTTATACGGTCTGAAGAGAAAACAGAGTATAAAGGATGGCTACAAGGATGATCAGGGGCCTGGAACATCTGCCCTATGAGGAGAGGCTGAGGGAGCTGGGCCTGTTCAGCCTGGAGAAGAGAAGGCTGAGAGGGGATCTGATCAGTGTCTATAAGTACCTCAAGGGAGGCAGTGAGGAGGATGGGGCTGGCCTCTTTTCAGTGGTGGCCACTGACAGAACTAGAGGAAATGGCCACAAACTGAAGCACCAAAAGTTCCACAGGAACTTGAGAAAAAATTGCTTACCAGTGAGGGTGACAGAGCACTGGAACAGGCTGCCCAGAGAGGTTGTGGAGTCTCCTTCTCTGGAGATCTTCAAAACCCGCTTGGATGCAGTCCTGTGCCACGTGCTCTAGGTGACCCTGCGTGTGCAGGGGGTTGGACTAGATGACCTCTAGAGGTCCCTTCCAACTTTAAGCATTCTATGATTCTACATATGTCCTTTAAAAAGGCGCTGCAGTATGCCTTGCAAAATGCACCACGCTGGGAACAACACACTCTCAAATACGTACTGAATTCAATCCTTAATTCTCCTTACACTGTAGTCAACACACTGTAGTCACCTGTTGGTTTTCATACTGACATACACTTCTTCACACTAAGAAGAAAAACATTGTAGTTGCACAATACTGAATTTCAGCTACTGTAGTGCAACCATGCTGGTAAATTAGCAGTTCTGCTCTTTTCTGCAATATAGCACTGCTATTTAGCAAGCTTTGCTGCAAGGAGCTATTCAGTCAGTTTTCAAGCAGGTGATATATTTAGTGCAGTGAATGGCAGGCTTTATAGCTGTTTTGATGTTTTTAACTGAACGCCGAGGTTACTCTAACAACAAGTTTTCTCCCCTCTCCAAAACCCTTTCTCGCTTAACTGGCCACACGTTCATTACTCACACAAATATTAAAAGTGCTTAAGAACTGGGTGAGCATCCCAAACATCTTCCACTCTTTGTTTATAAAAATGCACATCTAAACAACTTAGCTTGCTGTCCAACTCAGAATTTTTTGAACAAATTAAAGAAAAAAAGTGACCTGAAAATCCACATTTCAGGCTGTTGTCCCCCCCCCCACACACACACACACATACTGAATCATTTGTCAAAGAAAGTCTATTTCTTTGCCAAAGAAAGCCTACTGTGGAACTGATGGTCAAAACTGTTGGCTCTGAGTTTTTCAGAGATGAAGAGGGAAAGTAATCTTCCACTGGGGTTGCTTTTTTTCACTTCAGTGGCTGTGAATCACCTGTTTAAGGAAACAGAACAAAAACAAAAGGAACTGCTGAAAAGCTAAAGAGCAGAACAGATCCCCTCATTGAAGGCATCAGGCAAACCCAGGCATGCAGAGCTGAGCAGAGCCCCCCCCCCCCTCCACTGCTGCACGTACTTTAAGACACTTTTCTGCATTTGATAAACATACATCAAAAATCAGATTTAACTTTAATTCTTAAGGCAAATAACTAACAACTGCTCTACATTTAGCCAATAAGGATGTATAAATATTAAACATATATATTAAACTATGTAATGTACATGTCCATATACTTTTGTATAACTGTTTTCAGTTTTCTAAACATCTCTATACAAGTGTTTCTTTGCCAGTAGAGCAAAGAAAGAGATTTAAAAATCTCTTATTTAAAATTTAACTTTAAAAAATTAAAATTTAAAAATCAACACAATCTTCTTAATAAAGCATGGCATTAAACTGCTAACCTTAAAGTTAAAACAACAACAACAACAACAACAACAAAGACCTTCTGCCATTTCTATCACAAACTTAATAGATTTTATTCTTGTGTAATGAATTCTGGGTAATCACTTCGCATGCCCAAGTAAGCACACTCACCTATGTGAAAAGTATTTATTTAGCTGAATTTCACTAGGACTATGTTTCAGTCTTTTTCTAAAAATCAGATTATTTCATGCACTTCCATTACATGGGCAAGCTTTTACTTTCTGACTTGTCACCCAACTGTTTTTTTTTTTTTTTAAATCATCTGCACTATCTGTTAAATAACCTAAATAACCTAAAAAATAAATAACCCAAATAACCCATGTTTCCCTAATAACATATGAAGTTGGGGAGAGAAAGCAAGTCTCGGCTGTGTGGAAAGCCTGCAGGGAGCTCACTCATACCTCCACACTGGCAGGACTGCAGCCTTACAGGGGGAAAAGGCCGTAGCTGAGGCCTGGCAGAACACTTGACATTCAACACAAAATGTCCTGAAAACGAGACAGCCACTGGGGCCCTAAAGGTACCTCACAGCAGCCCATTTCAACCTGCACCCTGAGTCCCTCCTAAGGGGCTGCAAAAGGTAAAACCCATATGCAGGTATATTGTCCAGCAGTGAATAAGTAACATTTCTAAATGAGAATGTACTGCCACTGGAAAACATTCAGAGGCCCACCAATTAGATTAAAACAATTCATACCACTCTTGTATATATTCCTTGCATTTTTATGTCCACTGGGAGTTTCAGCAAGAGTTAAGTACAATTCCACTCCTGGATTTTCCAAACTAGCAGTACATTTGCTGTAGAAGCAGCATGCTGTAATTAAACAGCATTAAATTACTAGGATGGTCAACAGCTACTTCATGAGGAAATAAAGACATCATTTATTTTCCTTTTTAAAAAATTTATAATGCTGTTTTGAAATAGCATACCAACGATACCAACGGAACAGGTTGAAACAGGGGATGTTATCCACACAAAGCACAGGAGATGATGGGGTAAAGTCACCATCACTTTTCCAACTGCTGTACACTCTACACTGTCACTCCCCAGCTCCGCTAATAACTAACCAGGGTAGAACTGCCTCCCTGCAAACATTCAGAAACATTTTTTTTATTCTTCCTACTGCTAGGTGCTTTGCAATGTTTATATTCATTTTCCATTCTTTCTAAATATCCTTTGATTTCTAAAAACAGGTTTTTAAATTCTTGAGATTGTCATACATCTCTCTTCCCCCCCCCCCCTCTAAAATTTAGGTATTTGCAGAAAAGTTTACAGGAACCCTTTATTTACACAATTTCATCCATGTGCCAGTAGCAGGAAAGAACCACCACAGAGGAAGTGTTGTACACATTGCAATTGAGTCTTTGTGCTACTAGTGCTGCTTTAATTATGAAAATTAATCTCTTGCCAATTTTTGGTTTGTTCTGAACTCATTAACTTAATCTGCTCAAGTCAAATCTCTCTAGTTTCAGACACTGAAGTTTAATATAATGTAAGCTGGTGGGATTTGCATGAATAGCAGAAGTTGTATTTGCAAATTTACTGTTTATATTCCTGAAATTCAATGAAGTCACAATGAACATTCACAGATTTGAAAGCAAGCTATCAAAGAGCCAGCCACAAAGGATGATAACCCAGGAGATTTCAGTGCGTACAGTGGTCGAATCTAGTCAGCCTCGATTTGGGGCTATTCAGGCTGAAGAAGTGTTTAAACACACTACATCTTTTACAGTGCCAGAAGCAATTAGGAAATATCTGAAATACAGGGTATGTCCAAGAGTGATTGTGCTGCATTGTCACCTAAAAGCTTTTAAAAGTTTTTTTTTTTTTTTGTAAGCTGCAAATAGTTCCTTCAATTTACTAAATAGAGCTTTTTGCAGGAGCAGATCTGTTAATATTCAGCAAAAGTATTCAGACAAAGAAAAAGGCTAAGATGGTGCCTAAGAAAAAGTTTTCTTTCTTTCTATAAACCTTAAATTCTTCTAAAAAGTCAGTGATACGAAGTTCATATTTGCACTTTTTATCAGTTTGGAGGTCAGAGATAATTTAGTTGCATTCATACTAAGTCTCCTAGAACGCATAACCTGAAGCTTTAGCAGCTATTGTTATACAAAAAGTGTTGAAGAAATATTAAAAAAAAAAAAACTAAGGTTAATTACAGGTTAATTTTCCCAGTCTGTGCAAGGCAAACTCTCTTCTTCATCCTCTGATTCCGGTGATGCTTCTTTAATTCGTCGCAATGCTTCATGGATGCTCCTTGTCAGAGGGTCAGTATCAGGCAGAATTGTAAAAGATTCTCTCAAAACATCTTTCTGCACTTTCTTCAGTTTCACGCCTTTCCTGATCTGTGCCAAGATGTTATTGCTATCATCATCTTCGTCAGGAAAAGGAGGGAGACTTCTCTGTTCAACTTTTCGCAAGTGAAAGCTACCACGCTTCAAGGAAGCCAATACTTCATCCATCGGGGAACTCACTGCAGTAAATCAAAAGACTTTCAGTATTATTTTTACTAAATTTATTCAGTCACAGTCTTCATTTATATTTCCTATAGAAGAAAAAGTAGCTACGTGCAATTAATTGAGTAGTTGGATAAGTATAAAGGAGACCAGTATTTTCAATTTCAGCATTATGTAGGCGTATTTTGGTTTTGGCCTCCACAATTATCTTCCTCATTACCAGGTCAAAAGTGGATTATACAAATCCCTCAATTATTGAAAGCAGAAAAGTAACAGTTACTATTTTATCACTAGTCCTTCCTTTCTCACCAACCTGAATCTAGCTTTGCGCAGAAATAAAATCAGGACTTAGCTCTTTGAAGAGCTGGAAGTAGGTAAGATCTCTACGTCAGAGAATGTAGCATAATACTCACGGTACAACACTGCACACCATGTAGCGCAGCACAGCACACACATCAACATATCAAATCAATAGATCAATATCCATCTCCAGTTCCTCTATGTCTGTTGTAGAATACTTTTTTAAAAACACTTTGCATTTGTGAGTGGACTTTGTCCATCTGACTAAGGGTACTTACAGGAACAGACAAGATAAAAAGACTTGAAATCGAGGAAGAAAAGGATTGTATGTTTGAAGGGGAGAAGAAAGGTCTTAAAACATTCATTTGTCAAAGAAGAGAGACTTCTAAAGTGGTTTGGAACATTCTAAAACTTATGGAAAAACAGAGCAACAGGTAGAGGGCAGATGCAGGTATTTACAATCCTATCAAGAGGGAGGATATAATTTGATTTCATATTTGCTAATTTCCTCTACCCATTTTATATATGTGATAAAAGATAAACAGATGGCTAAAAATAATTAGTACAGAATCACATAATGAATTTGTAACAAACATATCTCCCAATTCAGCCTTGTGCTCTATTTTTGCATGACTAGTCAGAGCATAGACTTTTCTAGATAGCAATTCAAAAGAGGAATTGGTGCATTACAGTTAAACACATTGCAACAAAAGAAGCATTACCTCTCCTCCTCTGCAAACCCTCCAGATCACCCGTCTTCTTCAGCTTCTTCTTGGCACTGATCAGCTGGCTGCTGTCGAGCAGGTGGGCAGCGGGGCCGCCGGGAGAGTGCTGCACGCCCTTCTCCTCGCTCTGCCGCTTCGCGAGGCTCTCCGGTTTCTCTGGGAGTTTGCTGCCATCTTCCTTGGAAGGCAGCGGTGGGGGTGGCGGTGGAAGTGGCAGAGGCGGCGGAGGAGGAATGGATACTACTGTCACAGTCCCTGCTTGGAGCTCACTGCCGGCGCACAGAAAAGTCCCAGCATGGGACGTTTTGGAGGTAACGCCATTGGGAGGTAACAAAACGTCTGCAAGTTGTTCTAAGCTTCTGGGCTCCTGTGCTTGCAAAGGCTGGACTGTGTTTTCCAGATCCACCTCCTCGCTCTTCTCTTGGGTTTGGATGGTTGCTGGCAAAGACAGAGGCC
>NW_028290364.1:0-15877 GCF_059628265.1 Tinamus guttatus | reverse complement strand
CCAGCATCACCTGGTGTCACCTGCCGGCCGATGTCACCCACTGCCTGGTGTCACCCATCGGCTGGCATCACCCAGTGTCACCTGGTGTCACCTGCTGGCTGACATCACCCTCTGCCTGGTGTCACCCTCCTCCCGGTGTCACCCACCACCTGGCATCACCTGGTGTCACCTGCCGGCCGATGTCACCCACTGCCTGGTGTCACCCACCAGTTGGTGTCACCCAGTGTCACCCGCCAGCTGGCATCACCCGGTGTCACCTGCTGCCTGGTGTCACCTGCTGGCTGACATCACCCTCTGCCCGGTGTCACCCTCCACCTGGTGTCACCCACCACCTGGTGTCATCGTCTGCCTGGCATCGCCCAGTGTCACTCACTGCCTGGTGTCACCTCTGGCCAGCATCACCTGGTGTCACCTGCTGGCCGATGTCACCCACTGGCTGGCGTCACCCGGTGTCACCCGCCAGCTGGCATCACCCAGTGTCACCCGCTGCCTGGTGTCACCTTCTGGCCTGCATCGCCCGGCGTCACCCGCCGCCCGGTGTCACCTGGTGTCATTGGCTGCCTGGCATCGCCCGGTGTCCCCCGCCGCCCGGTGTCCCCCGCCGCCCGGTGTCACCGCCGCCCCTGAGCGCCGCCGTCCCCGCAGGTGACGCGCCGGGACGCCCTCGACGTCTACATCGAGCACCGGCTGCTGCTGGAGCAGCGGGGCCGCGAGGCCGGCGAGCGCCGCGCGCCGCACGAGGGGTACCCGCCGGAGCTGCTGCGGCGCTTGTGAGCGCGGGGGTGGCCTTGGCCCTTGTCCCATGTCCCTTGTGTCCTGTTCCCTGTCCCTTGCTCTTGTCCCCCGTCCCCTGTTCCCTGTCCCCCCAAGGCTTCTTCTTTGCCATCCCCTGTCCCCATCCCTGTGCCTGTGCCCTGTCCCCCATCCCCTGCCGTGTCCACACGAGGCTCCTCCTCTGCCATCCTCCATCCCTGTCCCCCGTCCCCTGTCCCCATCCCCTGTCCCCCATCCCCTGCCGTGTCCCCACAAGGCTCCTCCTCTGCCATCCCTCGTCCCCCATCCCCTGTTCCCTGTCCCTTGTCCCCTGCCCTATCCCCACCAAGCTCCTCCTTTGCCTTCCCCTGTCCCCATCCCTGTCCCTTGTCCCTTGCCCCGTCCCCCATCCCCTGCCCTGTCCCCACAAGGTTCTTCCTCTGCCATCCCCTGTCCCCGTCCCCTGTCCCTGTCCCCATCCCCTGCCCTGTCCCCACGAGGCTCCTCTTCTGCCATCCCCTGTCCCTTGTCCCCTGTTCCCTGTCCCTCGTCCCCTGCCCTGTCCCCACGAGGCTCCTCCTTTTCCATCCCCTGTCCCTTGTCTGCTGTCCCTTGTCCCCTGCTGTGTCCCTACAAGGCTCTTCCTCTGCCTTCCACTGTCCCCATTCCCTGTCCCTTGTCCCCGTCCCTCGTCCCCTGCCCTGTCCCCACGAGGCTCCTCCTCTGCCACCCCGTCCCTGCCGCATCCCGCGGTCCCCGACCCCGTTCGCTGCTTCCCGACATTCCGCATCGTTTCCAGCCCTGTTTCCATCTCCGTGTCCTTCCCTGGTCCCAGCTGGCAGATTCCGTCCACATTTCAAGTCCTGTCTTGTCACCTGTGTCCCCCATGTCCTCCTCCGTGTCCACCTGTGTCCTCCTGTACATCACTTATCTCCTCACCTATGTCCCCTCTATATCCCCTATGCCATCCTGTGTGTCCCCCGCGTCCCCCCTCGCGTCCCCCGCGTCCCCCTCTAACCGTGTCCCCGTCCCCAGCGAGCTCTACTTCAAGGCGCCGTCGACGGCCAAGGCCCGGGTGATCCGCGACGTCCGCGCCGACTGTATCGGGAAGCTGGTGACCGTGCGCGGCATCGTCACCCGCGTCACCGAGGTCAAGCCCATGATGGTGGTGGCCACCTACAGCTGTGACCAGTGCGGGGCCGAGACCTACCAGCCCGTGAGCACCATCGGGGCGGGGTGCGGGTGACACGGGGGGTGACGGGGACGTCACCGGCGTCACCGGCGTCACCCGCAGATCCAGGCGCCCACGTTCACCCCGCTCATCATGTGCCCGAGCCGCGAGTGCCAGACGAACCGCTCGGGCGGGCGGCTCTACCTGCAGAGCCGGGGCTCCAAGTTCGTCAAGTTCCAGGAGCTGAAGCTGCAGGAGCACGTGAGGACGCGGGGGGACACGGGGGGACACGGGGGGGGACACGGCGGGGACACGGGGGGGACACGGGGGGACATGGGGGGGACACCGGGGACACGGCGGGGACACGGCGGGGACGCGGGGGGACACGGCGGGGACACGGGGGGACATGGGGGACACGGCGGGGACGTCACCGCGCTCACACATCCCCCCAGACCGACCAGGTCCCCGTGGGCCACCTCCCGCGCTCGCTCACAGTGGCCGCGCACGGCGAGAACACCCGGCTGGCGCAGCCCGGCGACCACGTCAGCGTCACCGGCGTCTTCCTGCCGCTGCTCAAGTCCGGCTTCCGGCAGATCGCGCAGGTGGGTGTCACCCGCTGTCACCTGGTGTCACCCGGTGTCACCCGCTGCCTGGTGTCACCTGGTGTCACTGGCTGCCTGGCATCACCGTCCGCCCAATGTCACCCACTGCCTGGTGTCACCTGGTGTCACGCACTGTCTGGTGTCACCCACCAGCTGGCATCACCCGGTGTCACCCGCTGGCTGGCACCACCCGGTGTCACTCGCTACCCGGTGTCACCTGCCAGTCAGCATCACCTGGTGTCACCTCCACCAGCCTGGTGTCACCCGGTGTCAGCCTTCTCCTGGCATCACCCAGCGTCACCCGCTGCCGGCTGACGTCACCCTCTGCCTGGCGTCACCCGGCGTCACCCGCGCTGCCTGTCCCCAGGGCCTCCTCTCCGAGACCTACCTGGAGGCGCACCGCATCGTGCAGATGAACAAGAGTGACGAGGACGAGAACGAGGGCGCCGGGGAGCTGAGCGAGGCCGAGCTGCGGCAGATCACGGGTGAGGCCGGCGGCCTCCGCGGGGAGGCCGAGCTGTGGTGGATCATGGGGGAGGCCGGGGGCCTCCATGGGGAGGCCGAGCTGCAGCGGATCATGGGGGAGGCCGGGGGCCTCTGTGGGGAGGCCGAGCTCCGGCAGATCGTGGGGGAGGCCGGGGAGCCGAGCGAGGCCGTGGAGGCCGGGCCTCACCGCGGCCTCCCCGCAGAGGAGGATTTCTACGAGAAGCTGGCGGCCTCCATCGCCCCCGAGATCTACGGGCACGAGGACGTCAAGAAGGCCCTGCTGCTGCTGCTGGTGGGCGGCGTGGAGCGCAGCCCCCGCGGCATGCGGATCCGCGGTGAGGCCCGGCTCCTCCCGTCCCCCCCCGGCCTCCCCGTCCCCCCCGGCCTCCGCGGCCCCCCCCGGCCTCCCCGTCCCCCCCGGCCTCCTCCCGGCGTCACCCGCTGTCCCCGCGTCCCCAGGGAACATCAACATCTGCCTCATGGGGGACCCCGGCGTGGCCAAGTCGCAGCTCCTGTCCTACATCGACCGCCTGGCGCCGCGCAGTGAGTGCCACCCCCGGGTCCCCCCGGCGTCACCTTGTCCCCGCTGTCCCCCCAGCGCCCCCTTCATCCCCCCCAGCTCCACTGTGTCCCCACCGTGTCCCCCAATGCCCCCTTGTGTCCCCCCCAGCTCTGTTTCGTCCCCTTCATACCCCCCAACTCCACATTGTCCCCCCCCAGTGCCGCTGTGTCCCTGCTGTCCCCCCAGTGCCACTGTGTCCCCTTTGTGTCCCCCAATTCTGCTGTCCCCTTGTCCCCCCCAGCTCCACGTTGTCCCCGCCATGTCCCCCCCAGCTCCATGTTGTCCCCCCAGCTCTGCCACGTCCCCTTCGTCCCCCCACCCAGCGCTGCCTTGTCCCCCCCAGCGCCACTGCGTCCCTTCCGTCCCCCCCAGCTCCATGTTGCCCCCTCCAGTGCCCCCTTGTCCCTGTTGTCCCCCCCAACGCCCCCTTGTCCCCCCCGTGTCCCCCCCAACGCCCCCTTGTCCCCCCCGTGTCCCCCCCAGCGCCCCCTTGTCCCTGTTGTCCCCCCCAGTGCCCCCTTGTCCCCCCCAGCGCCCCCTTGTCCCCCCCGTGTCCCCCCCTCAGCGCCCCCTTGTCCCCCCACGTTCCCCCCAGCGCCCCCTTGTCCCTGTTGTCCCCCCCAGCGCCCCCTTGTCCCCCCACGTCCCCCCCAGCGCCCCCTTGTCCCTGTTGTCCCCCCCAGCGCCCCCTTGTCCCCCCCGTGTCCCCCCCAGTGCCCCTTGTCCCCCCCACGTCCCCCCCAGCACCCCCTTGTCCCTGTTGTCCCCTCCAGCGCCCCCTTGTCCCCCCAGCGCCCCCTTGTCCCCCTCGTGTCCCCCCCCCCAGCGCCCCCTTGTCCCTGTTGTCCCCCCCAGTGCCCCCTTGTCCCCCCCGTGTCCCCCCCAGCGCCCCCTTGTCCCCCCCGTGTCCCCCCCAGCGCCCCCTTGTCCCCGCCGTGTCCCCCCCAGCTCCGTGTCCCCCCCGTCCCCCCAGGCCAGTACACGACGGGCCGGGGCTCGTCCGGCGTGGGGCTGACGGCCGCGGTGCTGCGGGACCCGCTGTCGGGGGAGCTGGCGCTGGAGGGCGGCGCGCTGGTGCTGGCGGACGGCGGCGTCTGCTGCATCGACGAGTTCGACAAGATGCTGGAGGGCGACCGCGTGGCCATCCACGAGGCCATGGAGCAGCAGAGCGTGTCGGTGGCCAAGGCGGGCGTGCTGGCCACGCTCAACGCGCGCTGCGCCGTGCTGGCGGCCGCCAACCCGGCGGGCGGCCGCTACGACCCGCGCCGCAGCCTGGAGCGCAACGCGCAGCTCCCGGCCGCGCTGCTGTCCCGCTTCGACCTGCTCTGGCTGCTGCAGGACCGGCCGGACCGCGACAACGACCTGCGGTGAGGCCTGCGCGGGACGGGGCCGCGGCCTCCGCACGGCCTCCCTCCATCCTGCCGGCCTCCCTCCCTCCATCCTCCCTCCCTCCATCCTCCCTCCATGCCCCCCGGCCTCCCTCCCTCTCTCCATCCTTCCAACCTCCCTCTCTCCCAGCCTCTCTCCTTCCTCCCCTCAGCCTTCCTCCATGCTCCCCGGCCTCCCTCCCTCCATCTTCCCTCCATGCCCCTTGGCCTCCTTCTGTTCTCCCTCTCTCCATCCTCCCAGCCTCCCTCTCTCCATCCTCCCGGCCTCCCTCTCTCTATCCTCCCGGCCTCCCTCTCTCCATCCTGCCCTCGGCCTCCCTCTATCTTCCCTCCATGCCCCTTGGCCTCTTTCTGTTCTCCCTCCCTCCATCCTCCCGGCCTCCCTCTCTCCCAGCCTCTCTCCATCCTCCCCTCGGCCTTCCTCCATGCCCCCTGGCCTCCTTCCCTCCATCCTCCCTCTGTGCCCTTCACCCTCCCTCCCTCCATCCTCCCTCTCTCCCTCCGTGCCCCTTGGCCTCCCTCCATCCTCCTTCCGTCCCAGCCTCCCTCCCTCTTTCCATTCTCCCTCCATCCTCCCTCTGTGCCCCTCAGCCTCCCTTCCTCCATCCTCCCCTCATCCTCCCTCCAGGCCCCTCGGCCTCCTTCCATTCTCCCTCTGTGCCCTGGCGTCGCTCCATCCTCCATCTTCCTTCCCTCCCGGCCTCTCTCTCTCCATCCTCCCTCCCTCCATGGCCCTTGGCCTCCCTCCCTGCCTCCATCCTCCCTCTGTGTCCCGGCCTCCATCCTCCCTCCCTCCCTCCCTCCATCCTTCCCTCCCTCCATCCTTCCCTCCCTCCATCCTCCTTCCCTCCCTCCATCCTCCTTCCCTCCCTCCATCCTCCTTCCCTCCCTCCCTCCATCCTTCCCTCCCTCCCTCCCTCCCTCTCTCCATCCCTCCCTCCCTCCCTCCCTCTCTCCATCCCCCCGGTCTCCCCGCTCCGTCCCCGCTCCGTTCCCAAGGGCCGTTCCCGCTGTTCCCGGTGCAGCCTGGCCCAGCACATCACCTACGTGCACCAGCACAGCCGGCAGCCGCCGGGCGCCGTGCGGCCGCTGGACATGCGGCTCATGAGGTGAGGGGGGCCCCGTGTGGCCCCGTGTGTCCCCAATGTCCCCCCGTGTGGCCCCAATGTCCCCCCGTGTGTCCCCAATGTCCCCTCCATGTCCCCCGTGTCCCCCCAGGCGCTACCTGGCCACCTGCAAGCGGAAGCAGCCGGTGGTGCCGGAGTCTCTGTCCGACTACATCACGGCGGCCTACGTGGAGATGAGGAAGGAGGCCGGGAAGAGCCGGGACGGGGGCTACACGTCGGCCCGGACCCTGCTGGGGATCCTGCGGCTGGCCACGGCCCTGGTGAGGGGAAAATGGGGAAAAATGGGGAAAAAAACAGGGAAAAACGGGGACACGGACCCTGCTGGGGATCCTGCGGCTGGCCACGGCCCTGGTGAGGGGGAAACGGGGAAAAAAAGGGGGAAAAACGGGGAAAAACGGGGAAAAACGGGGACACGGACCCTGCTGGGGATCCTGCGGCTGGCCACGGCCCTGGTGAGGGGGAAACGGGGAAAAAAAGGGGGAAAAACGGGGAAAAACGGGGAAAAACGGGGACACGGACCCTGCTGGGGATCCTGCGGCTGGCCACGGCCCTGGTGAGGGGGAAACGGGGAAAAAAAGGGGGAAAAACGGGGAAAAACGGGGAAAAACGGGGACACGGACCCTGCTGGGGATCCTGCGGCTGGCCACGGCCCTGGTGAGGGGGGAAAACGGGGAAAAACGGGGAAAAATGGGGGAAAACGGGGAAAAACGGGTACACGGGCCCTGCTGGGGATCCTGCGGCTGGCCACGGCCCTGGTGAGGGGGGAAACGGGGGAAAACGGGGGGAAAATGGGGAAAAACGGGGACACGGACCCTGCTGGGGATCCTGCGGCTGGCCACGGCCCTGGTGAGGGGGGAAATGGGGAAAAACGGGGGGAAAATGGGAAAAACGGGGACACGGACCCTGCTGGGGATCCTGCGGCTGGCCACGGCCCTGGTGAGGGGGGAAACGGGGGGAAAACGGGGAAAAATGGGGAAAAACGGGGAAAAACGGGGACACGGACCCTGCTGGGGATCCTGCGGCTGGCCACGGCCCTGGTGAGGGGAAAATGGGGAAAAATGGGGAAAAATGGGGAAAAACGGGGACACGGACCCTGCTGGGGATCCTGCGCCTGGCCACGGCCCTGGTGAGGGGGAAAATGCGGGGAAAATAGGGGGGGGAAATGGGGAAAAACGAGGAAAAACAGGGGGGGAATGGGGGAAACGGGGTGGGACAGGGGGAAATGGCAGGAAACGGGGGAAATGGTGGGAAATGGAGTGGGACGGGTGGGAAGAACGGGGTGGGATGGGACAAACAGTGGGAAAATAGGATGGGACGGGACAAACAGAGCAGGAGCCGGCGGGGGGAAAGGAGGAAAAGGGGGCAGGTGGGGGAAAATGGGAGGAAAAGGAGGTGGAAGTGGAGGAAAATAAAAGGGAAGGACCCGGGGAAGGGGGGAAACAGGGCGGGAGGGAAGAGTATGGGACAGAGGAGGGAAAAGGGGACGGGATGGGAGGGAAAAGGGGACGGGACGGAGCCACCGTGTCCCCCCGGGTGCCCCAGGCTCCCCGTGGACCCCTTTGGACCCCCATGGACCCCCTTGGCCCCCATGGGACCCCCTTGGCCCCCATGGGACCCCCTTTGGACCCCCATGGGACCCCCTTGGACCCCCTTGGCCCCCTTTGCGCCAGGCCCGGCTGCGCCTCGTGGACGTGGTGGAGAAGGAGGACGTGAACGAGGCCATTCGGCTCATGGAGATGTCCAAGGACTCCCTGCTCGGGGACAAGGGACAGCAGGGCCGGTGAGGGGCGCGGGGGGGCGGGGGGGCCCTGGTGCCATCCCTGCTGCGGGTCCATCCCCGCTGTCCTCCCTGCAATGTCCCCCTGATGTCCCCGATGTCCCCAATGTCCCCCTGATGTCCCCAATGTCCCCCTGATGTCCCCAATGTCCCCCATGTCCCCCTGACGTCCCCGATGTCCCCAATGTCTCCTGACATCCCCAATGTCCCCACGCTGTC
Source organism: Tinamus guttatus (assembly GCF_059628265.1). Taxonomy (NCBI): domain Eukaryota; kingdom Metazoa; phylum Chordata; class Aves; order Tinamiformes; family Tinamidae; genus Tinamus; species Tinamus guttatus. The sequence goes on along the minus strand of NW_028290364.1, from coordinate 7,792 downwards.
CCCAATGTCCCCCTGATGTCCCCAATGTCCCCCACGCTATCCCTGACATCCCCAGTGTCCCCCACGCTGTCCCCAATGTCCCCCTGATGTCCCCAATGTCCCCCATGTCCCCCTGACGTCCCCGATGTCCCCAATGTCTCCTGACATCCCCAATGTCCCCACGCTGTCCCCAATGTCCCCCTGATGTCCCCGATGTCCCCCACGCTGTCCCTCACCATCTTCCCCTAATGTCCCCACCCCGGTCCTGACATTCCAAGGTCCCTGCACTGCCCCCTCCAACTGCTCCCTCAACTGTCCCTATGTCCCCTCCTGACTCCCCAAGATCCCCCGTGTCCCTCGATGTCCCCATGTCCCTCACCCTGCCTGCCCCTGCTGTCCCCATGTCCCCTGTCCTGTTCCCTGCTGCCTCCCCAGTGTCCCTAGATGTCCCCGTGGCCCTCGCTGTCCCCGCCCTTCCTGCCTGTCCCCATGTCCCCCCGCCATCCCGTCCCCTGCTGACTCCCATCTCCCGATGTCCCCCCGATATCCCCCGTGTCCCTAGATGTCCCTGCGTCCCCTGCCGTTCCTGTCTGTCCCCGATGTCCCCCCGCTGTCCCGTCCCCTGCTGACTCCCCGCTATCTCCCGCCATCCCCACGTCCCCCTGCTGTCCCCATGTCCCCCCATGTCCCCCCACCGTCCCCTGAGGCTCTGCTGTCCCCCCGCCGTCCCCATGTCCCCCCGTGTCCTCGCTGTACCCCCCGCCGTCCCCATGTCCCCCTGCTGTCCCCTAAGTCCCCGCTGTCCCCGCAGGGCACCCCGTGCAGCCGAGGGGGTGTTTGCGGCGCTGCGGGAGCTGGCGGCCCCGCTGTCCCCATGTCCCTGCTGTCCCCCTGCCGTCCCCATGTCCCCATGTCTTCCCATGTCCCCCCGCCGTCCCTGCTGTCCCCTCAGTCCCCCCTGTCCCCGCAGGGCGCCCCGCGCGGCCGAGGGGGTGTTTGCGGCGCTGCGGGAGCTGGCGGCCGCGGGCGGCTCCGTGCGGATGGGGGACGCTCTGCAGCGCTGCCTGGCCCGCGGCTTCACCCCGGCGCAGGTGGAGGCGGCGCTGGCCGAGTACGAGGAGCTCAACGTGCTGCACGTCAACGCGGCGCGCACGCGCGTCACCTTCGTGTGACGCCTGTCACCTTCGGGTGACACCCCGTGACACGCGCGTCACCTTCGTGTGACACCTGTCACCTTCGGGTGACACCCCTGTCAGCTTCGGGTGACACCCCATGACACGCGCGTCACCTTCGTGTGACACCCTGTGACACCCCCTGTCACCTTCGTGTGACACCTGTCACCTTCGTGTGACACCCCGTGACATGCGCGTCACCTTCGTGGCCCCCCCCCCACCTTTGGGTGACACCCTGTGACACGCGCGTCACCTTCGTGTGACACCCGATCCTGCGGCACCTTTAGGTGACGCCTGTCACCTTCGGGTGACACCCCGTGACCCCCCCGTCACCTTCGGGTGACACCCCTGTCAGCTTCGGGTGACACCCCATGACATGCGCGTCACCTTTGTGTGACCCCCCATCACCTTCAGGTGACGCCCCCGATTCCGTGTCACCTTCGGGTGACACCTGTGTCACCTTTGTGTGATACCTGTGTCCTCCTTGTGTGACACCCCATGCCCACATGTCACCTTCATGTGCCGCCCGTGTCACCTCCCTGTTGTTTTTAGCAATAAAACCGCCTTTCTTCAGCCTTTCTCTCCATCCTTTCTCTGCCCTTTGGCGCCCGGTCCCCCCTGTCCCCTGCTGTCCCCACCCCAAGGGACAGGGACAAAGCGTCACCCCCGGAGCCGTTTATTGACCGGGAAGGGGGTCCCTAGAAGAAGAGCCCCCGCATGCGGCGCCCGATGCCCTGGCGGTCGTAGAGGACGTTGAACTTGTTCACGAACTGGTTCATGGTGTTGCAGGTCTTGGTGATGGTGCCCAGATAGGCCATGAGCCCCACGTCGTTGCATTGCTGCAAGGGGGGAGGGCGGCTGTCACCCCCCGTGTCCCCCCGTCACCCCCGTGTCCCCCCCGTGTCCCCAGCTCACGTCGTAGAAATCCGTCTTGAACTTGTCGGTGCTCAGCACGGGCAGGCAGTGACACAGGGCATAGGCCTCGCGCAGGATCTCGTGGTTGAAGGGGACGTCCCCTGCGCGGGGGGGGACACGCGGTGTCACCGGGTGTCCCCAGGGTGTCCCCAGGTGTCCCCAGGATGTCACAGGGTGTCCCCGGGTGTCCCCAGGGTATCCCCGGGGTGTCCCCAGGGTGTCCCCAGGTGTCCCCAGGATGTCACAGGGTGTCCCCGGGTGTCCCCAGGTGTCCCCAGGGTGTCCCCAGGGTGTCCCCGGGGTGTCACCGGGTGTCCCCAGGATGTCACAGGGTGTCCCCAGGGTGTCACTGGGTGTCCCTGGGGTGTCCCCAGGGTGTCCCCGGGGTGTCCCCACGTCCCCCCCGGCGCTCACCGGCCTCCGAGGCCCTCACGTACTCCAGGATGAGCTTGACGCGGCTGTGCAGCATCTTGATGGCGCTGTGCTGGGCAATGAGGTGCTCGGCCACTGCGCGGGGACGGGGACGGGGACGCTCGGGACGCGGCCCGGGGTCCCCAAGTGTCCCCTGGTGTCCCCATGTGTCCCCATGTGTCCCCCGGTGTCCCCACGTGTCCCCCGGCCCCGCTGGCCCCGGTTCCCGTGGCCCCAGGGGTCCCAGCACAGCCCGTTGTCCCCTCTTGATGTCCCCCTTGCCGCATTGTCCCCCTGGTTGTCCCCACGTTGTCTCCCTGGTTGTCCCCACATTGTCCCCCTGGTGCCCTCACAGCTGTCCCCGCATTGTCCCCACATTGTCCCTGGGTCATTTCCCCAGTCGTTCCCCCCGGTTGTCCCCATTCTGTCCCCCCGTTGCCCCCTCCGTTGTCCCCACATCGTCCCCATTCTGTCCTCCCAGTTGTCCGGGTGTGCCACCCCCTGGTTGTCCCTGCTCTGTCCCCCTGGTTGACCCCGTGCCGTCCCCCCAGTTGTCCCCATTGTCCCCGCTCTGTCCCCCCGGTTGTCCTCGCTCTGTCCCCCTGGTTGTCCCCATTGTCCCCTCTCTGTCCCCCCGGTTGTCCCCGCTCTGTCCCCCTCGTTGTCCCCGCTCTGTCCCCCCGGGTTGTCCCCCCGGTTGTCCCTGTTGTCCCCTCTCTGTCCCCCCGGTTGTCCCCGTTGTCCCCGTTGTCCCCCCGCCGACCCGTGGAGTTCTCCCCGCTGCCGGTCGCCGTCATCCTGGCCACGTGGTCAACCCCGATGCGCTCGGCCTCCTCGGTGGCCAACGTGTAGGTCAGCTCGGCAAACAGCATGGTGGCCTGGGGGGGGGGGGACGTCACCAGAATGACCCCCCCTCCCCGGTGTCCCCAATGACCCCCCCGGTGTCCCCAATGACCCCCCTGGGACCAGAATGACCCCCCCTGGGACCCCAATGAACCCCCCAGACCCCAATGACCCCCCCTGGGACCCCAATGACCCCCCCAGTGTCCCCCCCAGACCCCCATGACCCCCCCAGATCCCAGTGACCCCCCCCTAGACCCCAATGACCCCCCCTGGGACCCCAATGACCCCCCCCCCAGACCCCAATGAACCCCCGGGCCCCCATGACACCCCCAGGACCCCCCGGTGTCCCCAGTGACCCCCTGGTGTCCCCAATGACCCCCCCCCCCCCAGACCCCAGTGACCCCCCCCAGACCCCCATGACCCCCTGGTGTCCCCAATGGCCCCCCAGACCCCAATGAGCCCCCTGGGCCCCTAATGACCCCCCCCCAGACCCCCATGACACCCCCAGACCCCAGTGACCCCCCTGGGACCCCCAATGACCCCCCCTGAACTTTCCCCCCCCGGTGTCCCCAATGTCCCCCCCGGTGTCCCCAATGACCCCCCAGTGTCCCCAGTGACCCCCTCCGGGACCCCAATGACCCCCCCCCCCAGCCCCCCATGACCCCCCCAGACTCCAATGAACGCCCGGGTATCCCCAATGACCCCCCAATGTCCCCCCCAGACCCCAATGTCCCCCCAGTGTCCCCAATGTCCCCCCTTGGTGTCCCCAATGTCCCCACGTCACCTCCCCGTTGATGATGTCGATGACGGACTCGAACACGCTGACCGGGAGCTGTTTGGGGGGGTCGGGGGGGGGGCTCAGTCGGGTGTGGGGGGGTCTCCCCCCCGCCCCCCCCCCCCCCGTCCCCCCCCGCTCACGTCCGTGTGTTTCGTCATGGGGTTCAGCTTGAGGAACAGGGGGCTCTCGATGATCTCACACACCTGGGGGGGGCGGGGGGTGAGGTGGGGGGGGCTCCGGGGCTGCCCCCCCCCCCCAGGGCTGCCCCCCCCCCCCGGACCTGTTTGTGCACGTGGATGTCGGAGGCGTCCGGGGGCCCCCCCGTCGTGTACCAGCCCAGGAACTCCAGCTCCTTGAACACCTGCTTGACTGGGGGGGGCTCAGGGGGGGCCCTGAACCCCCCGGGGGCCCTGAACCCCCCCGAGGACCCATAAAACCCCCCAGGACCCCTGAACCCCCCAGGACCCCTGAACCCCCCCGAGGACCCAGAAAACCCCCCAGGACCCCTAAAAACCCCCCAGGACCCCTGAACCCCCCCCGGGTCCCCTGAACCCCCCACCCCCCCCGGGTCACCTAAAACCCCCCTGGGTCCCATAAAACTCCCGGGTCCCCTAAAACCCCCCAGGACCCCTGAACCCCCCAGGACCCCTAGACCCCCCCCAGGACCCCTGAAACCCCCGGGTCCCCTAAACCGCCCCCCCCTCCCGCGGGTCCCCTAAAACCCCCCTGGGTCCCCTAAAACCCCCCCCAGGCCCCATAAACCCCCCAGGACCCCTGAACCCCCTCCAGGTCCCTAAACACCCCCCAACCCCCCCCCAAACCCTCTAAAACCCCCCAGGCCCCTAAACCCCCCCCCCCGGGGCAACTGAGGCCCCTCCCAGGTGCTGGTGGCTCCGCCCCCCCCCCGCCCCCCCCATCAGGAGCCTGTGGGGACCCTGGGGACACCTGGGGGACCCCTTGGGACATCCAGGGACACTCAGGGATACTCAGGGATGCCCGGGGACACCCAGGGACACTGGGGGACACTTGGAGGCACTTGGGGGCACTCAGGGACACCTGGGGACACCCAGGGACAGTCGGTGACCCTGGGGGGGCACTTGGAGACACCCAAGAACATCCAGGGACACCCAGGGACACCGGTGTGACGCAAACTGCTCCTCCTTGGTGTAGTAGTACTCCCTGGGGACCCTTGGGGACACCCTGGGGACACTTGGGGACACCCGGTGTCACGGTGTCACCCACACTGCTCCTCCTTGGTGTAGTAGTACTCCTTGTCCACCAAGACCCTGGGGACACCCTGGGGACACCCTGGGGACCCTTGGGGACACTTGGGGACACCCTGGGGACACCCTGGGGACACCCTGGGGACCCTCGGGGACACCCGTGTCACCCACACTGCTCCTCCTTGGTGTAGTAGTACTCCTTGTCCACCAGGACCCTGGGGACACCTGGGGACACTCAGGGACACCCTGGGGACACCCTGGGGACACCCTGGGGACACTTGGGGACACCCGTGTCACCCACACTGCTCCTCCTTGGTGTAGTAGTACTCCTTGTCCACCAGGACCCTGGGGACACCCTGGGGACACCCTGGGGACACTTGGGGACACCCGTGTCACACTGTCACCCACACTGCTCCTCCTTGGTGTAGTAGTACTCCTTGTCCACCAGGACGTGGCCGTCGACCGCGTGGGCCAAGAGCTCAAACGAGTTGGTGACCTCGATGTTGCGGCCCTCCTGGCGCCCGATGAGCGCCCCGATCACTGCGGGGACACGGGGACACCATGGGGACAGCGTGGGGACATGGGGACAGCGTGGGGACACCATGGGGACAGCATGGGGACATGGGGATCGCGTTGGTGACCTCGATGTTGCGGCCCTCCTGGCGCCCGATGAGCGCCCCGATCACTGCGGGGACAGCGTGGGGACGTGGGGACAGTGTGGGGACATGGGGACACCGTGGGGACACCATGGGGACACACGGATCGAGTTGGTGACCTCGATGTTGCGGCCCTCCTGGCGCCCGATGAGCGCCCCGATCACTGCGGGGACAACGTGGGGACGTGGGGACACCACGGGGACATGGGGACACCATGAGGACACCGTGGGGACATGGGGACAGCGTGGGGACACCATGGGGACACCATGATCAGTATGGGGACACCATGGGGACATGGGGACACCATGGGGACACAGGGATCGAGTTGGTGACCTCGATGTTGCGGCCCTCCTGGTGCCCCGATCACTGCGGGGACACGGGGACAGCGTGGGGACATCATGACCCGTGTGGGGACACTGGGACCAGCCTGGGGACACGGGGACCCAACGAGGGGACAGGGGGACCTGGCCAGGGAGCTGTGGGGCGGCGAGGAGGGGACACTTGGGGACACGTAGGGACATTTGGGGACACTCGGGGATGTTTGGGGACCCTTGGGAACATCCAGGGACGTTTTGGGATGCTTGGGGACATTTGGCGACACTCAGGGGCACTTGGGGACGCTCGCGGCCATTTGGGGACCCTCGGGGACACTTGGGGATGTTTGGGGACATTCAGAGACACTTAGCAACATCCAGGGACGTTTGGTGATGCTCAGGGACATTTGGGGACACGCGCGACTGCTTGGGGACGTGCAGGGCCGTTCGGGGACGTTCATGGCCATTCAGGGACACTCGGGGGGGGCCGCTTGGGGACCCTCGGGGCTGTTCATGGCCATTTGGGGACGTTCACGGCTGTACAGGGACACTTGGGGACCCTCGGGGACACTTGGGGATGTTTGGGGACGTTCAGAGACACTTGGCAACATCCAGGGACGTTTTGGGACGCTCAGGGACACACGGGGACCCTCAGGGCCGTTCAAGGCCATTCGGGGACGTTCGGGGACACTTGGGGACACTCGGGGACACTCAGGGCCATTCGGGGCCCCTCGGGGGCCGTTCAAGGCCATTCGGGGACGTTCCCGGCTGTTCGGGGACACTCGGGGACACTCAGGGCCATTCGGGGACCCTTGGGGGCCGTTCATGGCCATTTGGGGACGTTCGCGGCTGTTCGGGGACACTCGAGGACCCTCGGGGACACTCGGGGACACTCAGAGCCATTCGGGGGACGTTCCCGGCCGTTCGGGGCCCCTCGGCCCCCCCGTCGGTACCTTGTCCCGGCCGCCCCTCCTGGCAGCGCATGCGGATCCAGTGGTCGGAGATGTTGAGGATGACCAGGGGGTGCAGAGCGACCGACACGCTGCCCGTCACCCCCGGCGGCCATGACCGAGGGCGCTGCGGGAGGGGGCGGAGTCAGGGGCGGGGCCTGCGAGGGGGCGGGGCCACCGCGGGGCGGGGCCACCGAGACGCTGCCCGTCACCCCCGTGGCCAACACAGAGGGCGCTGTGGGGGGTGGGGGGGGGTGGTGGGGGGCGGAGTCAGGGGCGGGGCCTCCGCGGGGCGGGGCTTGGGAGGGGCGGGACCACAGCGGGGGGCGGGGCTTGCGAAGGGCGGGGCCACCGCGGGGCATGGCCGTCAGGGGTGGGGCCTCCGCGGGGCGGGGCTTGGGAGGGGCGGGGCGGAGCCTGGAGGGGCGGAGCATGCGAGGGGCGGAGCATGCGAGGGGCGGAGCATGCGAGGGGCGGGGCCTCCGCGGGGAGGGGCATGCGCGGGGCAAGGTCCCCCGCCCCCCCCCCCCAAAAGTAGGGGACGAGGGAGG
>NW_028290363.1:0-10016 GCF_059628265.1 Tinamus guttatus | reverse complement strand
GCCCCGTTTGAGTGAGGCTGCAAAGGGCATGCCAAAGGAAGTGTTTTGCTGTGCCAAGACTCGTGCTGCGCACGCTTTGTGCTTGAGTGAGAAACAGGTTCCTTGGTGTTTTCTGCGAAACGCAGAAACGCAGCCCGTTGGTGCTAGTATGGAGTCAGGGATGGATGAAGCGGAGAGCCCCGTTTGGAGTGAGGCTGCAAAGGGCATGCCAAAGGAAGTGTTTTGCTGTGCCAAGACTCGTGCTGCGCACGCTTTGTGCTTGGAGTGAGAAACAGGTTCCTTGGTGTTTTCTGCGAAACGCTTTAGCAGCCCGTTGGTGCTAGTATGGAGTCAGGGGATGGATGAAGCGGAGAGCCCCGTTTGGAGTGAGGCTGCAAAGGGCATGCCAAAGGAAGTGTTTTGCTGTGCCAAGACTCGTGCTGCGCACGCTTTGTGCTTGGAGTGAGAAACAGGTTCCTTGGTGTTTTCTGCGAAACGCTTTAGCAGCCCGTTGGTGCTAGTATGGAGTCAGGGGATGGATGAAGCGGAGAGCCCCGTTTGGAGTGAGGCTGCAAAGGGCATGCCAAAGGAAGTGTTTTGCTGTGCCAAGACTCGTGCTGCGCACGCTTTGTGCTTGGAGTGAGAAACAGGTTCCTTGGTGTTTTCTGCGAAACGCTTTAGCAGCCCGTTGGTGCTAGTATGGAGTCAGGGGATGGATGAAGCGGAGAGCCCCGTTTGGAGTGAGGCTGCAAAGGGCATGCCAAAGGAAGTGTTTTGCTGTGCCAAGACTCGTGCTGCGCACGCTTTGTGCTTGGAGTGAGAAACAGGTTCCTTGGTGTTTTCTGCGAAACGCTTTAGCAGCCCGTTGGTGCTAGTATGGAGTCAGGGGATGGATGAAGCGGAGAGCCCCGTTTGGAGTGAGGCTGCAAAGGGCATGCCAAAGGAAGTGTTTTGCTGTGCCAAGACTCGTGCTGCGCACGCTTTGTGCTTGGAGTGAGAAACAGGTTCCTTGGTGTTTTCTGCGAAACGCTTTAGCAGCCCGTTGGTGCTAGTATGGAGTCAGGGGATGGATGAAGCGGAGAGCCCCGTTTGGAGTGAGGCTGCAAAGGGCATGCCAAAGGAAGTGTTTTGCTGTGCCAAGACTCGTGCTGCGCACGCTTTGTGCTTGGAGTGAGAAACAGGTTCCTTGGTGTTTTCTGCGAAACGCTTTAGCAGCCCGTTGGTGCTAGTATGGAGTCAGGGGATGGATGAAGCGGAGAGCCCCGTTTGGAGTGAGGCTGCAAAGGGCATGCCAAAGGAAGTGTTTTGCTGTGCCAAGACTCGTGCTGCGCACGCTTTGTGCTTGGAGTGAGAAACAGGTTCCTTGGTGTTTTCTGCGAAACGCTTTAGCAGCCCGTTGGTGCTAGTATGGAGTCAGGGGATGGATGAAGCGGAGAGCCCCGTTTGGAGTGAGGCTGCAAAGGGCATGCCAAAGGAAGTGTTTTGCTGTGCCAAGACTCGTGCTGCGCACGCTTTGTGCTTGGAGTGAGAAACAGGTTCCTTGGTGTTTTCTGCGAAACGCTTTAGCAGCCCGTTGGTGCTAGTATGGAGTCAGGGGATGGATGAAGCGGAGAGCCCCGTTTGGAGTGAGGCTGCAAAGGGCATGCCAAAGGAAGTGTTTTGCTGTGCCAAGACTCGTGCTGCGCACGCTTTGTGCTTGGAGTGAGAAACAGGTTCCTTGGTGTTTTCTGCGAAACGCTTTAGCAGCCCGTTGGTGCTAGTATGGAGTCAGGGGATGGATGAAGCGGAGAGCCCCGTTTGGAGTGAGGCTGCAAAGGGCATGCCAAAGGAAGTGTTCTGCTGTGCCAAGACTCGTGCTGCGCACGCTTTGTGCTTGGAGTGAGAAACAGGTTCCTTGGTGTTTTCTGCGAAACGCTTTAGCAGCCCGTTGGTGCTAGTATGGAGTCAGGGATGGATGAAGCGGAGAGCCCCGTTTGGAGTGAGGCTGCAAAGGGCATGCCAAAGGAAGTGTTTTGCTGTGCCAAGACTCGTGCTGCGCACGCTTTGTGCTTGGAGTGAGAAACAGGTTCCTTGGTGTTTTCTGCGAAACGCTTTAGCAGCCCGTTGGTGCTAGTATGGAGTCAGGGGATGGATGAAGCGGAGAGCCCCGTTTGGAGTGAGGCTGCAAAGGGCATGCCAAGAGAAGTGTTTTGCTGTGCCAAGACTCGTGCTGCGCACGCTTTGTGCTTGGAGTGAGAAACAGGTTCCTTGGTGTTTTCTGCGAAACGCTTTAGCAGCCCGTTGGTGCTAGTATGGAGTCAGGGGATGGATGAAGCGGAGAGCCCCGTTTGGAGTGAGGCTGCAAAGGGCATGCCAAAGGAAGTGTTTTGCTGTGCCAAGACTCGTGCTGCGCACGCTTTGTGCTTGGAGTGAGAAACAGGTTCCTTGGTGTTTTCTGCGAAACGCTTTAGCAGCCCGTTGGTGCTAGTATGGAGTCAGGGGATGGATGAAGCGGAGAGCCCCGTTTGGAGTGAGGCTGCAAAGGGCATGCCAAAGGAAGTGTTTTGCTGTGCCAAGACTCGTGCTGCGCACGCTTTGTGCTTGGAGTGAGAAACAGGTTCCTTGGTGTTTTCTGCGAAACGCTTTAGCAGCCCGTTGGTGCTAGTATGGAGTCAGGGGATGGATGAAGCGGAGAGCCCCGTTTGGAGTGAGGCTGCAAAGGGCATGCCAAAGGAAGTGTTCTGCTCTGCCAAGACTCGTGCTGCGCACGCTTTGTGCTTGGAGTGAGAAACAGGTTCCTTGGTGTTTTCTGTGAAACGCTTTAGCAGCCCGTTGGTGCTAGTATGGAGTCAGGGGATGGATGAAGCGGAGAGCCCCGTTTGGAGTGAGGCTGCAAAGGGCATGCCACGGGAAGTGTTCTGCTGTGCCAAGACTCGTGCTGCGCACGCTTTGTGGTTGGAGTGAGAAACAGGTTCCTTGGTGTTTTCTGCGAAACGCTTTAGCAGCCCGTTGGTGCTAGTATGGAGTCAGGGATGGATGAAGCGGAGAGCCCCGTTTGGAGTGAGGCTGCAAAGGGCATGCCAAAGGAAGTGTTTTGCTGTGCCAAGACTCGTGCTGCGCACGCTTTGTGCTTGGAGTGAGAAACAGGTTCCTTGGTGTTTTCTGCGAAACGCTTTAGCAGCCCGTTGGTGCTAGTATGGAGTCAGGGGATGGATGAAGCGGAGAGCCCCGTTTGGAGTGAGGCTGCAAAGGGCATGCCAAGGAAGTGTTCTGCTGTGCCAAGACTCGTGCTGCGCACGCTTTGTGCTTGGAGTGAGAAACAGGTTCCTTGGTGTTTTCTGCGAAACGCTTTAGCAGCCCGTTGGTGCTAGTATGGAGTCAGGGGATGGATGAAGCGGAGAGCCCCGTTTGGAGTGAGGCTGCAAAGGGCATGCCAAAGGAAGTGTTTTGCTGTGCCAAGACTCGTGCTGCGCACGCTTTGTGCTTGGAGTGAGAAACAGGTTCCTTGGTGTTTTCTGCGAAACGCTTTAGCAGCCCGTTGGTGCTAGTATGGAGTCAGGGGATGGATGAAGCGGAGAGCCCCGTTTGGAGTGAGGCTGCAAAGGGCATGCCAAGGGAAGTGTTCTGCTGTGCCAAGACTCGTGCTGCGCACGCTTTGTGCTTGGAGTGAGAAACAGGTTCCTTGGTGTTTTCTGTGAAACGCTTTAGCAGCCCGTTGGTGCTAGTATGGAGTCAGGGGATGGATGAAGCGGAGAGCCCCGTTTGGAGTGAGGCTGCAAAGGGCATGCCAAAGGAAGTGTTTTGCTGTGCCAAGACTCGTGCTGCGCACGCTTTGTGCTTGGAGTGAGAAACAGGTTCCTTGGTGTTTTCTGCGAAACGCTTTAGCAGCCCGTTGGTGCTAGTATGGAGTCAGGGGATGGATGAAGCGGAGAGCCCCGTTTGGAGTGAGGCTGCAAAGGGCATGCCAAAGGAAGTGTTTTGCTGTGCCAAGACTCGTGCTGCGCACGCTTTGTGCTTGGAGTGAGAAACAGGTTCCTTGGTGTTTTCTGCGAAACGCTTTAGCAGCCCGTTGGTGCTAGTATGGAGTCAGGGGATGGATGAAGCGGAGAGCCCCGTTTGGAGTGAGGCTGCAAAGGGCATGCCAAGAGAAGTGTTTTGCTGTGCCAAGACTCGTGCTGCGCACGCTTTGTGCTTGGAGTGAGAAACAGGTTCCTTGGTGTTTTCTGCGAAACGCTTTAGCAGCCCGTTGGTGCTAGTATGGAGTCAGGGGATGGATGAAGCGGAGAGCCCCGTTTGGAGTGAGGCTGCAAAGGGCATGCCAAAGGAAGTGTTTTGCTGTGCCAAGACTCGTGCTGCGCACGCTTTGTGCTTGGAGTGAGAAACAGGTTCCTTGGTGTTTTCTGCGAAACGCTTTAGCAGCCCGTTGGTGCTAGTATGGAGTCAGGGGATGGATGAAGCGGAGAGCCCCGTTTGGAGTGAGGCTGCAAAGGGCATGCCAAAGGAAGTGTTTTGCTGTGCCAAGACTCGTGCTGCGCACGCTTTGTGCTTGGAGTGAGAAACAGGTTCCTTGGTGTTTTCTGCGAAACGCTTTAGCAGCCCGTTGGTGCTAGTATGGAGTCAGGGGATGGATGAAGCGGAGAGCCCCGTTTGGAGTGAGGCTGCAAAGGGCATGCCAAAGGAAGTGTTCTGCTGTGCCAAGACTCGTGCTGCGCACGCTTTGTGCTTGGAGTGAGAAACAGGTTCCTTGGTGTTTTCTGCGAAACGCTTTAGCAGCCCGTTGGTGCTAGTATGGAGTCAGGGGATGGATGAAGCGGAGAGCCCCGTTTGGAGTGAGGCTGCAAAGGGCATGCCAAGGGAAGTGTTCTGCTGTGCCAAGACTCGTGCTGCGCACGCTTTGTGCTTGGAGTGAGAAACAGGTTCCTTGGTGTTTTCTGCGAAACGCTTTAGCAGCCCGTTGGTGCTAGTATGGAGTCAGGGGATGGATGAAGCGGAGAGCCCCGTTTGGAGTGAGGCTGCAAAGGGCATGCCAAGGGAAGTGTTCTGCTGTGCCAAGACTCGTGCTGCGCACGCTTTGTGGTTGGAGTGAGAAACAGGTTCCTTGGTGTTTTCTGTGAAACGCTTTAGCAGCCCGTTGGTGCTAGTATGGAGTCAGGGGATGGATGAAGCGGAGAGCCCCGTTTGGAGTGAGGCTGCAAAGGGCATGCCAAAGGAAGTGTTTTGCTGTGCCAAGACTCGTGCTGCGCACGCTTTGTGGTTGGAGTGAGAAACAGGTTCCTTGGTGTTTTCTGCGAAACGCTTTAGCAGCCCGTTGGTGCTAGTATGGAGTCAGGGGATGGATGAAGCGGAGAGCCCCGTTTGGAGTGAGGCTGCAAAGGGCATGCCAAGAGAAGTGTTCTGCTGTGCCAAGACTCGTGCTGCGCACGCTTTGTGGTTGGAGTGAGAAACAGGTTCCTTGGTGTTTTCTGCGAAACGCTTTAGCAGCCCGTTGGTGCTAGTATGGAGTCAGGGGATGGATGAAGCGGAGAGCCCCGTTTGGAGTGAGGCTGCAAAGGGCATGCCAAAGGAAGTGTTCTGCTGTGCCAAGACTCGTGCTGCGCACGCTTTGTGCTTGGAGTGAGAAACAGGTTCCTTGGTGTTTTCTGCGAAACGCTTTAGCAGCCCGTTGGTGCTAGTATGGAGTCAGGGGATGGATGAAGCGGAGAGCCCCGTTTGGAGTGAGGCTGCAAAGGGCATGCCAAAGGAAGTGTTTTGCTGTGCCAAGACTCGTGCTGCGCACGCTTTGTGCTTGGAGTGAGAAACAGGTTCCTTGGTGTTTTCTGCGAAACGCTTTAGCAGCCCGTTGGTGCTAGTATGGAGTCAGGGGATGGATGAAGCGGAGAGCCCCGTTTGGAGTGAGGCTGCAAAGGGCATGCCAAAGGAAGTGTTCTGCTGTGCCAAGACTCGTGCTGCGCACGCTTTGTGCTTGGAGTGAGAAACAGGTTCCTTGGTGTTTTCTGTGAAACGCTTTAGCAGCCCGTTGGTGCTAGTATGGAGTCAGGGGATGGATGAAGCGGAGAGCCCCGTTTGGAGTGAGGCTGCAAAGGGCATGCCACGGGAAGTGTTCTGCTGTGCCAAGACTCGTGCTGCGCACGCTTTGTGGTTGGAGTGAGAAACAGGTTCCTTGGTGTTTTCTGCGAAACGCTTTAGCAGCCCGTTGGTGCTAGTATGGAGTCAGGGGATGGATGAAGCGGAGAGCCCCGTTTGGAGTGAGGCTGCAAAGGGCATGCCACGGGAAGTGTTCTGCTGTGCCAAGACTCGTGCTGCGCACGCTTTGTGCTTGGAGTGAGAAACAGGTTCCTTGGTGTTTTCTGCGAAACGCTTTAGCAGCCCGTTGGTGCTAGTATGGAGTCAGGGGATGGATGAAGCGGAGAGCCCCGTTTGGAGTGAGGCTGCAAAGGGCATGCCAAAGGAAGTGTTTTGCTGTGCCAAGACTCGTGCTGCGCACGCTTTGTGCTTGGAGTGAGAAACAGGTTCCTTGGTGTTTTCTGCGAAACGCTTTAGCAGCCCGTTGGTGCTAGTATGGAGTCAGGGGATGGATGAAGCGGAGAGCCCCGTTTGGAGTGAGGCTGCAAAGGGCATGCCAAAGGAAGTGTTCTGCTGTGCCAAGACTCGTGCTGCGCACGCTTTGTGCTTGGAGTGAGAAACAGGTTCCTTGGTGTTTTCTGCGAAACGCTTTAGCAGCCCGTTGGTGCTAGTATGGAGTCAGGGGATGGATGAAGCGGAGAGCCCCGTTTGGAGTGAGGCTGCAAAGGGCATGCCAAGAGAAGTGTTTTGCTGTGCCAAGACTCGTGCTGCGCACGCTTTGTGCTTGGAGTGAGAAACAGGTTCCTTGGTGTTTTCTGCGAAACGCTTTAGCAGCCCGTTGGTGCTAGTATGGAGTCAGGGGATGGATGAAGCGGAGAGCCCCGTTTGGAGTGAGGCTGCAAAGGGCATGCCAAAGGAAGTGTTTTGCTGTGCCAAGACTCGTGCTGCGCACGCTTTGTGGTTGGAGTGAGAAACAGGTTCCTTGGTGTTTTCTGCGAAACGCTTTAGCAGCCCGTTGGTGCTAGTATGGAGTCAGGGGATGGATGAAGCGGAGAGCCCCGTTTGGAGTGAGGCTGCAAAGGGCATGCCAAAGGAAGTGTTTTGCTGTGCCAAGACTCGTGCTGCGCACGCTTTGTGCTTGGAGTGAGAAACAGGTTCCTTGGTGTTTTCTGCGAAACGCTTTAGCAGCCCGTTGGTGCTAGTATGGAGTCAGGGGATGGATGAAGCGGAGAGCCCCGTTTGGAGTGAGGCTGCAAAGGGCATGCCAAGGGAAGTGTTCTGCTGTGCCAAGACTCGTGCTGCGCACGCTTTGTGCTTGGAGTGAGAAACAGGTTCCTTGGTGTTTTCTGTGAAACGCTTTAGCAGCCCGTTGGTGCTAGTATGGAGTCAGGGGATGGATGAAGCGGAGAGCCCCGTTTGGAGTGAGGCTGCAAAGGGCATGCCAAAGGAAGTGTTTTGCTGTGCCAAGACTCGTGCTGCGCACGCTTTGTGCTTGGAGTGAGAAACAGGTTCCTTGGTGTTTTCTGCGAAACGCTTTAGCAGCCCGTTGGTGCTAGTATGGAGTCAGGGGATGGATGAAGCGGAGAGCCCCGTTTGGAGTGAGGCTGCAAAGGGCATGCCAAGGGAAGTGTTCTGCTGTGCCAAGACTCGTGCTGCGCACGCTTTGTGGTTGGAGTGAGAAACAGGTTCCTTGGTGTTTTCTGCGAAACGCTTTAGCAGCCCGTTGGTGCTAGTATGGAGTCAGGGGATGGATGAAGCGGAGAGCCCCGTTTGGAGTGAGGCTGCAAAGGGCATGCCAAGAGAAGTGTTTTGCTGTGCCAAGACTCGTGCTGCGCACGCTTTGTGGTTGGAGTGAGAAACAGGTTCCTTGGTGTTTTCTGCGAAACGCTTTAGCAGCCCGTTGGTGCTAGTATGGAGTCAGGGGATGGATGAAGCGGAGAGCCCCGTTTGGAGTGAGGCTGCAAAGGGCATGCCAAGGGAAGTGTTCTGCTGTGCCAAGACTCGTGCTGCGCACGCTTTGTGGTTGGAGTGAGAAACAGGTTCCTTGGTGTTTTCTGTGAAACGCTTTAGCAGCCCGTTGGTGCTAGTATGGAGTCAGGGGATGGATGAAGCGGAGAGCCCCGTTTGGAGTGAGGCTGCAAAGGGCATGCCAAAGGAAGTGTTTTGCTGTGCCAAGACTCGTGCTGCGCACGCTTTGTGGTTGGAGTGAGAAACAGGTTCCTTGGTGTTTTCTGCGAAACGCTTTAGCAGCCCGTTGGTGCTAGTATGGAGTCAGGGGATGGATGAAGCGGAGAGCCCCGTTTGGAGTGAGGCTGCAAAGGGCATGCCAAGAGAAGTGTTTTGCTGTGCCAAGACTCGTGCTGCGCACGCTTTGTGGTTGGAGTGAGAAACAGGTTCCTTGGTGTTTTCTGCGAAACGCTTTAGCAGCCCGTTGGTGCTAGTATGGAGTCAGGGGATGGATGAAGCGGAGAGCCCCGTTTGGAGTGAGGCTGCAAAGGGCATGCCAAAGGAAGTGTTCTGCTGTGCCAAGACTCGTGCTGCGCACGCTTTGTGCTTGGAGTGAGAAACAGGTTCCTTGGTGTTTTCTGCGAAACGCTTTAGCAGCCCGTTGGTGCTAGTATGGAGTCAGGGGATGGATGAAGCGGAGAGCCCCGTTTGGAGTGAGGCTGCAAAGGGCATGCCAAAGGAAGTGTTCTGCTGTGCCAAGACTCGTGCTGCGCACGCTTTGTGGTTGGAGTGAGAAACAGGTTCCTTGGTGTTTTCTGCGAAACGCTTTAGCAGCCCGTTGGTGCTAGTATGGAGTCAGGGGATGGATGAAGCGGAGAGCCCCGTTTGGAGTGAGGCTGCAAAGGGCATGCCAAGAGAAGTGTTTTGCTGTGCCAAGACTCGTGCTGCGCACGCTTTGTGCTTGGAGTGAGAAACAGGTTCCTTGGTGTTTTCTGCGAAACGCTTTAGCAGCCCGTTGGTGCTAGTATGGAGTCAGGGGATGGATGAAGCGGAGAGCCCCGTTTGGAGTGAGGCTGCAAAGGGCATGCCAAAGGAAGTGTTTTGCTGTGCCAAGACTCGTGCTGCGCACGCTTTGTGCTTGGAGTGAGAAACAGGTTCCTTGGTGTTTTCTGCGAAACGCTTTAGCAGCCCGTTGGTGCTAGTATGGAGTCAGGGGATGGATGAAGCGGAGAGCCCCGTCTGGAGTGAGGCTGCAAAGGGCATGCCAAAGGAAGTGTTCTGTTGTGCCAAGACTCGTGCTGCGCACGCTTTGTGGTTGGAGTGAGAAACAGGTTCCTTGGTGTTTTCTGCGAAACGCTTTAGCAGCCCGTTGGTGCTAGTATGGAGTCAGGGGATGGATGAAGCGGAGAGCCCCGTTTGGAGTGAGGCTGCAAAGGGCATGCCAAGAGAAGTGTTTTGCTGTGCCAAGACTCGTGCTGCGCACGCTTTGTGGTTGGAGTGAGAAACAGGTTCCTTGGTGTTTTCTGCGAAACGCTTTAGCAGCCCGTTGGTGCTAGTATGGAGTCAGGGGATGGATGAAGCGGAGAGTCCCGTTTGGAGTGAGGCTGCAAAGGGCATGCCAAAGGAAGTGTTTTGCTGTGCCAAGACTCGTGCTGCGCACGCTTTGTGCTTGGAGTGAGAAACAGGTTCCTTGGTGTTTTCTGCGAAACGCTTTAGCAGCCCGTTGGTGCTAGTATGGAGTCAGGGGATGGATGAAGCGGAGAGCCCCGTTTGGAGTGAGGCTGCAAAGGGCATGCCAAGGGAAGTGTTCTGCTGTGCCAAGACTCGTGCTGCGCACGCTTTGTGCTTGGAGTGAGAAACAGGTTCCTTGGTGTTTTCTGCGAAACGCTTTAGCAGCCCGTTGGTGCTAGTATGGAGTCAGGGGATGGATGAAGCGGAGAGCCCCGTTTGGAGTGAGGCTGCAAAGGGCATGCCAAAGGAAGTGTTTTGCTGTGCCAAGACTCGTGCTGCGCACGCTTTGTGCTTGGAGTGAGAAACAGGTTCCTTGG
>NW_028290362.1:0-36646 GCF_059628265.1 Tinamus guttatus | reverse complement strand
CTATATGGGGTCCTATGATGGTTATAGGGGGCCCTAGGGGAGATCTAGGGGGCCCTATGGGGGCTATAGGGGGTCCTATGGGAGCTCTGGGGGTCTTAGGGGAACTCTAGGGGGTCCTATGGGGGCTAGAGGGGGTCCTATCGGAGCTCTGGCGGTCCTAGGGGAGCTCCAGGGGGCCCTATGGGGGCTATAGGGCATCCTATGGTGGTTATAGGGGGTCCTAGGGGAGCTCTGGGGGTCCTGTGGGACCTCTAGGGGGCCCTATGGGGGCTTTTAGGGGTCCTATGGTAGTTATAGGTGGCCCTATGGGAGCTCTAGGGCATCCTATGGGGACTATAGGGGATCCTGTAGGAGCTCTAGGGGGGCTATAGGAGCTCTAGGGGTTCCTATGGGGGCTCTAGGGGGTCCTATGGGAGTTCTAGGGGGCCCTATGGGGGTTATAGGGGGTCCTAGGGGAGCTCTACGGCATCCCGTAGAGCTCTAGGGGGTCCTATGGGGACATTAGGGGGTTCTATGGGAGCTCTGGGGGTCCAGTGGGGGCTATAGGGGGCCCTATGGGAGCTCTAGGCGGCCCTATGAGGGTTATAGGGGGTCCTATGGGAGTTCTAGGGGGTCCTATGGGGGCTTTTGGGGGTCCTAGGGGAGCTCTAGGGGGCCCTAGGGGAGATCTAGGGGGCCCTATGGGGGCTATAGGGGGTCCTATGGTAGTTATAGGTGGCCCTATGGGAGCTCTAGGGCATCCTATGGGGACTATAGGGGATGCTGTAGGAGCTCTAGGGGGGCTATAGGAGCTCTAGGGGTTCCTATGGGGGCTCTAGGGGGTCCTATGGGAGTTCTAGGGGGCCCTATGGGGGTTATAGGGGGTCCTAGGGGAGCTCTACGGCATCCCGTAGAGCTCTAGGGGGTCCTATGGGGACATTAGGGGGTTCTATGGGAGCTCTGGGGGTCCAGTGGGGGCTATAGGGGGCCCTATGGGAGCTCTAGGCGGCCCTATGAGGGTTATAGGGGGTCCTATGGGAGTTCTAGGGGGTCCTATGGGGGCTTTTGGGGGTCCTAGGGGAGCTCTAGGGGGCCCTATGGGGGCTATAGGGCATCCTATGGTGGTTATAGGGGGCCCTAGGGGAGCTCTAAGCGTCCTATGGGAGCTCTAGGAGGCCCGGTGGGGGCTATAGGGGGTCGTAGGGGAGCTCCGGGGTACCCGTGGGGTCTCTAGGGGGCCCTATGGGGGCTATAGTGGGTCCTATGGTTGCTATAGGGGGGCCGATGGGGCTATAGGGGGTCCTAGGGCAGAACTGGGTGTCCTAGGGGGGCTATAGGGGGTTCTATCGTAGTTATAGGGCGCGCTGGGGGAGTTCTAGGGGGTCCTATGGGGGCTATTGAGGGTCCTATGGTGGTTATAGTGTGCCCTTTGGGAGCTCTAGGGCATCCTATGGGGTCTATCGGGGGTCCTATAGGAGCTCTAGGGGGTCTATAGGAGCTCTAGGGGGTCCTATGGGGGCTATAGGGGGTCCTATGGGAGCTCTAGGGGGCCCTATCGGAGTTATAGGGGGTCCTAGGGGAGCTCTGGGGGTCCTGTGGGGGCTCTAGGGGGCCCTATGGGGACTACAGTGGGTCCTAGGGGAGCTCTAGGGGGCCCTCTGGGAGCTCTAGGGCATCCTATGGGGACTATAGAGAATCCTAAAGAAGCTCTAGGGGGTTCTATCGGGGCTATAGGGGGTCCTATGGGAGCTCTAGGGGGCCCTAGGAGGGTTATAGAGGGTCCTAGGGGCACTCTGAGGCGTCCTAGGGGAGCTCTAGGGGGTCCTATGGGGGCTATAGGGGGTCCTATCGGAGCTCTGGCGGTCCTAGGGGAGCTCTAGGGGGTCGTAGGGGGTATAGGGGGTCCTAGGGGAGATCTGGGGGTCCTATGGGGGCTATAGGGGGTCCTTGGGGAGCTCTGGTGGGTACTAGGGGAGCTCTAGGGCGTCCTATGGGAGCTCTAGGGGGTCCTATGGGAGCTATAGAGTCCTATGGTGGTTATAGGGGACCCTATGGGAGCTCTAGGGCATCCTATGGGCACTACAGAGGGTCCTATAGCAGGTCTAGGGGGACTATAGGACCTCTAGGGGGTCCTTGGGGGCTCTAGGGGGTCGTATGGGAGCTCTAGGGGGCCCTATGGGGGTTATAGGGTGTCCTAGGGGAGCTCTAGGGCGTCCCATGGAGCTCTAGGGGGTCCTATGGGGGCTATAGGGGGTTCTGTGGGAGCTCTGGGGGTCCTGTGGGGGCTATAGGGGGCCTTATGGGAGCTCTAGGGGGCCCTATGAGGGTTATAGCGGGTACTAGGGGAGCTCTAGGGGGTCCTATGGGAGCTGTAGGGGGTGCTATGGGAGTTCTAGGGGGTGCTATGGGGGCTATAGGGGGTCCTATAGGAGATCTAGGGGCTCTATAGGAGCTCTAGGGGGTCCTATGGTGGTTATAGGGGGTCCTAGGGGAGCTCTGGGGGTCCTGTGGGACCTCTAGGGGGCCCTATGGGGGCTTTTAGGGGTCCTATGGTAGTTATAGGTGGCCCTATGGGAGCTCTAGGGCATCCTATGGGGACTATAGGGGATCCTGTAGGAGCTCTAGGGGGGCTATAGGAGCTCTAGGGGGTCCTATGGTGGTTATAGGGGTCCCTAGGGGAGCTCTAGGGGGCCCAATGGGGGCTATAGGGCATCCTATGGTGGTTATAGGGGGCCCTAGGGGAGCTCTGGGGGGTCCTAGGGGAGCTCTAGGGGATCCTATGGGGGCTCTAGATGGTCCTAGGGGAGCTCTAGGGAGCCCTATGGGAGCTATAGGGGGTCCTAGGGGAGCTCTGGGGGTCCTAGGGGAGCTCTAGGGGGCCCTATGGGGGCTATAGGGCATCCTATGGGGACTATAGGGGGTCCTATAGGAGCTCTAGGGGGGCTATGGGAGCTCTAGAGGGTCCTATGGGGCCTATATGGGGTCCCATGGTGGTTATAGGAGGCCCTAGGGGACCTCTAGGGGGCCCTAGGGGAGCTCTAGGGGGTCCTAGGGGAGCTCTAGGGGGTCCTAGGGGATCTATAGGGGGTCCTAGGGGAGCTCTGGGGGTCCTGTGGGGGCGCTAGGGGGCCCTATGGGGGCTATAGGGCATCCTATGGGGACTATAGGGGGTCCTATAGGAGCTCTAGAAGTGCTATAGGAGCTCTAGGGGATCCTATGGGGCCTATATGGGGTCCTATGATGGTTATAGGGGGCCCTAGGGGAGATCTAGGGGGCCCTATGGGGGCTATAGGGGGTCCTATGGGAGCTCTGGGGGTCTTAGGGGAACTCTAGGGGGTCCTATGGGGGCTAGAGGGGGTCCTATCGGAGCTCTGGCGGTCCTAGGGGAGCTCCAGGGGGCCCTATGGGGGCTATAGGGCATCCTATGGTGGTTATAGGGGGTCCTAGGGGAGCTCTGGGGGTCCTGTGGGACCTCTAGGGGGCCCTATGGGGGCTTTTAGGGGTCCTATGGTAGTTATAGGTGGCCCTATGGGAGCTCTAGGGCATCCTATGGGGACTATAGGGGATCCTGTAGGAGCTCTAGGGGGGCTATAGGAGCTCTAGGGGTTCCTATGGGGGCTCTAGGGGGTCCTATGGGAGTTCTAGGGGGCCCTATGGGGGTTATAGGGGGTCCTAGGGGAGCTCTACGGCATCCCGTAGAGCTCTAGGGGGTCCTATGGGGACATTAGGGGGTTCTATGGGAGCTCTGGGGGTCCAGTGGGGGCTATAGGGGGCCCTATGGGAGCTCTAGGCGGCCCTATGAGGGTTATAGGGGGTCCTATGGGAGTTCTAGGGGGTCCTATGGGGGCTTTTGGGGGTCCTAGGGGAGCTCTAGGGGGTCCTAGGGGAACTCTAGGGGGCCCTATGGGGGCTATAGGGCATCCTATGGTGGTTATAGGGGGCCCTAGGGGAGCTCTAAGCGTCCTATGGGAGCTCTAGGAGGCCCGGTGGGGGCTATAGGGGGTCGTAGGGGAGCTCCGGGGTACCCGTGGGGTCTCTAGGGGGCCCTATGGGGGCTATAGTGGGTCCTATGGTTGCTATAGGGGGGCCGATCGGGCTATAGGGGGTCCTAGGGCAGAACTGGGTGTCCTAGGGGGGCTATAGGGGGTTCTATCGTAGTTATAGGGCGCGCTGGGGGAGCTCTAGGGGGTCCTATGGGGGCTATTGAGGGTCCTATGGTGGTTATAGTGTGCCCTTTGGGAGCTCTAGGGCATCCTATGGGGTCTATCGGGGGTCCTATAGGAGCTCTAGGGGGTCCTATGGGGGCTATAGGGGGTCCTATGGGGGCTCTAGGGGGCCCTATCGGAGTTATAGGGGGTCCTAGGGGAGCTCTGGGGGTCCTGTGGGGGCTCTAGGGGGCCCTATGGGGACTACAGTGGGTCCTAGGGGAGCTCTAGGGGGCCCTCTGGGAGCTCTAGGGCATCCTATGGGGACTATAGAGAATCCTAAAGAAGCTCTAGGGGGTTCTATCGGGGCTATAGGGGGTCCTATGGGAGCTCTAGGGGGCCCTAGGAGGGTTATAGAGGGTCCTAGGGGCACTCTGAGGCGTCCTAGGGGAGCTCTAGGGGGTCCTATGGGGGCTATAGGGGGTCCTATCGGAGCTCTGGCGGTCCTAGGGGAGCTCTAGGGGGTCGTAGGGGGTATAGGGGGTCCTAGGGGAGATCTGGGGGTCCTATGGGGGCTATAGGGGGTCCTTGGGGAGCTCTGGTGGGTACTAGGGGAGCTCTAGGGCGTCCTATGGGAGCTCTAGGGGGTCCTATGGGAGCTATAGAGTCCTATGGTGGTTATAGGGGACCCTATGGGAGCTCTAGGGCATCCTATGGGCACTACAGAGGGTCCTATAGCAGGTCTAGGGGGACTATAGGACCTCTAGGGGGTCCTTGGGGGCTCTAGGGGGTCGTATGGGAGCTCTAGGGGGCCCTATGGGGGTTATAGGGTGTCCTAGGGGAGCTCTAGGGCGTCCCATGGAGCTCTAGGGGGTCCTATGGGGGCTATAGGGGGTTCTGTGGGAGCTCTGGGGGTCCTGTGGGGGCTATAGGGGGCCTTATGGGAGCTCTAGGGGGCCCTATGAGGGTTATAGCGGGTACTAGGGGAGCTCTAGGGGGTCCTATGGGAGCTGTAGGGGGTGCTATGGGAGTTCTAGGGGGTGCTATGGGGGCTATAGGGGGTCCTATAGGAGATCTAGGGGCTCTATAGGAGCTCTAGGGGGTCCTATGGTGGTTATAGGGGTCCCTAGGGGAGCTCTAGGGGGCCCAATGGGGGCTATAGGGCATCCTATGGTGGTTATAGGGGGCCCTAGGGGAGCTCTGGGGGGTCCTAGGGGAGCTCTAGGGGATCCTATGGGGGCTCTAGATGGTCCTAGGGGAGCTCTAGGGAGCCCTATGGGAGCTATAGGGGGTCCTAGGGGAGCTCTAGGGGGCCCTATGGGAGCTCTAGGGCATCCTATGGGGACTATAGAGAATCCTAAAGAAGCTCTAGGGAGTTCTATCGGGGCTATAAGGGGTCCTATGGGAGCTCTAGGGGGCCCTAGGAGGGTTATAGAGGGTCCTAGGGGAACTCTGAGGGGTCCTAGGGGAGCTCTAGGGGGTCCTATCGGAGCTCTGGCGGTCCTAGGGGAGCTCTAGGGGGTCGTATGGGGGTATAGGGGGTCCTAGGGGAGCTCTGGTGGGTACTAGGGGAGCTCTAGGGCGTCCTATGGGAGCTCTAGGGGGTCCTATGGGAGCTATAGAGAGTCCTATGGTGGTTATAGGGGA
Organism: Tinamus guttatus; assembly: GCF_059628265.1. Taxonomy (NCBI): domain Eukaryota; kingdom Metazoa; phylum Chordata; class Aves; order Tinamiformes; family Tinamidae; genus Tinamus; species Tinamus guttatus. The sequence goes on along the minus strand of NW_028290362.1, from coordinate 30,875 downwards.
CCCTATGGGAGCTCTAGGGCGTCCTATGGGCACTACAGAGGGTCCTATAGCAGGTCTAGGGGGGCTATAGGACCTCTAGGGGGTCCTTGGGGGCTCTAGGGGATCGTATGGGAGCTCTAGGGGGCCCTATGGGGGTTATAGGGTGTCCTAGGGGAGCTCTAGGGCGTCCCATGGAGCTCTAGGGGGTCCTATGGGGGCTATAGGGGGTTCTGTGGGAGCTCTGGGGGTCCTGTGGGGGCTATAGGGGGCCTTATGGGAGCTCTAGGGGGCCCTATGAGGGTTATAGCGGGTACTAGGGGAGCTCTAGGGGGTCCTATGGGAGCTCTTGGGGGTGCTATGGGAGTTCTAGGGGGTCCTATGGGGGCTATAGGGGGTCCTATAGGAGATCTAGGGGCTCTATAGGAGCTCTAGGGGGTCCTATGGAGCCTATATGGGGTCCTATGGTGGTTATAGGGGTCCCTAGGGGAGCTCTGGGGGGTCCTAGGGGAGCTCTAGGGGATCCTATGGGGGCTCTAGATGGTCCTAGGGGAGCTCTAGGGAGCCCTATGGGAGCTATAGGGGGTCCTAGGGGAGCTCTAGGGGGCCCTATGGGGGCTATAGGGCATCCTATGGGGACTATAGGGGGTCCTACAGGAGCTCTAGGGGGGCTATAGGAGCTCTAGAGGGTCCTATGGGGCCTATATGGGGTCCCATGGTGGTTATAGGAGGCCCTAGGGGACCTCTAGGGGGCTCTATGGGAGCTATAGGGGGTCCTATGGGAGCTCTAGGGTTCCCTATGGGAGCTATAGGGGGTCCTAGGGGAGCTCTGGGGGTCCTGTGGGGGCGCTAGGGGCCCTATGGGGGCTATAGTGGGTCCTATGGTGGTTATAGGTGGCCCTATGGCAGCTCTAGGGCATCCTATGGGGACTATAGGGGATCCTATAGGAGCTCTAGGGGAGTTATAAGAGCTCTAGGGGTTCCTATGGGGGCTATAGGGGGTCCTATGTTGGTTATAGGGGACCCTATGGGAGCTCTAGTGCATCCTAATGGGATTATAGAGGGTCATATAGGAGGTTTAGGGGGGCTATAGGAGCTCTAGGGGGTCCTGTGGGGGCTCTAGGTGGTCCTATGGGAGCTCTAGGGGGTCCTATGGGGGCTATAGAGGGTCCTACGGTGGTTATAGGGTGACATAGGGGAGCTCTAGGGCGTCCTATGGGAGCTCTAGGAGGCACTCTGGGGGCTATAGGAGGTCCTAGGGGAGCTCTGGGGGTCCTGTCGGGCTCTAGTGGGCCCTATGTGGGCTATAGGGGGTTCTGTGGGAGCTCTGGGGGTCCTGTGGGGACTCTAGGCGGTCCTATGGGAGTTCTAGGGGGCCCTATGGGGGTTATAGGGGGTCCTAGGGGAGCTCTTGGGGGTCCTATGGGAGCTCTAGGGGGTCCTATGGGAGCTCTAGGGCATGCTTTGGGAGCTCTAGGGGGCCCTATGGGGACTATATGGGGTCCTAAGGGAGCTCTGGGGGTCCTGTGGGGGCTCTATGGGGCCCTATGGGAGCTCTAGGACATCCTATGGGGACTATAGAGAATCCTATAGAAGCTCTAGGGGGTTCTATCAGGACTATAGGGAGTCCTATGGAAGTTATAGGGGACCCTATGGGCGCTCTAGGGCATCCTATGGGCACTATAGAGGGTCCTATAGGAGGTCTAGGGGGGCTATAGAAGCTCTAGGGGGTCCTAAGGGGGCTCTAGGGGGTCGTATGGGAGCTGTAGGGGGCCCTATGGGGGTTATAGGGTGTCCTATGTGGGCTATAGGGGGTCCTAGGGGAACTCTAGGGGGCCCTATGGGGGCTATAGGGGGTCCTAGGGGAGCTCTGGGGGTCCTAGGGGAGCGCTAGGGGGCCCTATGGGGGCTATAGGGCATCCTATGGGGACTATAGGGGGTCCTATAGGAGCTCTAGGGGGGCTATGGGAGCTCTAGAGGGTCCTATGGGGCCTATATGGGGTCCCATGGTGGTTATAGGAGGCCCTAGGGGACCTCTAGGGGGCCCTATGGGAGCTTTAGGGGGTCCTATGGTGGCTATAGGGGGGCCTTAGGGGAGCTCTGGGGGTCCTGTGGGGGCGCTAGGGGGCCCTATGGGGGCTATAGGGCATCCTATGGGGACTATAGGGGGTCCTATAGGAGCTCTAGAAGTGCTATAGGAGCTCTAGGGGATCCTATGGGGCCTATATGGGGTCCTATGATGGTTATAGGGGGCCCTAGGGGAGATCTAGGGGGCCCTATGGGGGCTATAGGGGGTCCTATGGTAGTTATAGGTGGCCCTATGGGAGCTCTAGGGCATCCTATGGGGACTATAGGGGATGCTGTAGGAGCTCTAGGGGGGCTATAGGAGCTCTAGGGGTTCCTATGGGGGCTCTAGGGGGTCCTATGGGAGTTCTAGGGGGCCCTATGGGGGTTATAGGGGGTCCTAGGGGAGCTCTACGGCATCCCGTAGAGCTCTAGGGGGTCCTATGGGGACATTAGGGGGTTCTATGGGAGCTCTGGGGGTCCAGTGGGGGCTATAGGGGGCCCTATGGGAGCTCTAGGCGGCCCTATGAGGGTTATAGGGGGTCCTATGGGAGTTCTAGGGGGTCCTATGGGGGCTTTTGGGGGTCCTAGGGGAGCTCTAGGGGGTCCTAGGGGAACTCTAGGGGGCCCTATGGGAGCTATAGGGGGTTCTAGGGGAGCTCTGGGGGGCCCTACGGGGGCTAAAGGGCATCCTAGGGGGACTATAGGGGGTTCTATAGGAGCTCTAGGGTCCTATGGTGGTTATAGGGGGTCCTAGGGGAGCTCTAGGGGGTCCTAGGGGAGCTCTAGCGGGTCCTATGGTGGCTATAGGGGGTCCTAGGGGAGCTCTGGGGGTCCTGTGGGGGCGCTAGGGGGCCCTATGGGGGCTATAGGGCATCCTATGGGGACTATAGGGGGTCCTATAGGAGCTCTAGAAGTGCTATAGGAGCTCTAGGGGATCCTATGGGGCCTATATGGGGTCCTATGATGGTTATAGGGGGCCCTAGGGGAGATCTAGGGGGCCCTATGGGGGCTATAGGGGGTCCTATGGGAGCTCTGGGGGTCCTAGGGGAACTCTAGGGGGTCCTATGGGGGCTAGAGGGGGTCCTATCGGAGCTCTGGCGGTCCTAGGGGAGCTCCAGGGGGCCCTATGGGGGCTATAGGGCATCCTATGGTGGTTATAGGGGGTCCTAGGGGAGCTCTGGGGGTCCTGTGGGACCTCTAGGGGGCCCTATGGGGGCTTTTAGGGGTCCTATGGTAGTTATAGGTGGCCCTATGGGAGCTCTAGGGCATCCTATGGGGACTATAGGGGATCCTGTAGGAGCTCTAGGGGGGCTATAGGAGCTCTAGGGGTTCCTATGGGGGCTCTAGGGGGTCCTATGGGAGTTCTAGGGGGCCCTATGGGGGTTATAGGGGGTCCTAGGGGAGCTCTACGGCATCCCGTAGAGCTCTAGGGGGTCCTATGGGGACATTAGGGGGTTCTATGGGAGCTCTGGGGGTCCAGTGGGGGCTATAGGGGGCCCTATGGGAGCTCTAGGCGGCCCTATGAGGGTTATAGGGGGTCCTATGGGAGTTCTAGGGGGTCCTATGGGGGCTTTTGGGGGTCCTAGGGGAGCTCTAGGGGGCCCTATGGGGGCTATAGGGCATCCTATGGTGGTTATAGGGGGCCCTAGGGGAGCTCTAAGCGTCCTATGGGAGCTCTAGGAGGCCCGGTGGGGGCTATAGGGGGTCGTAGGGGAGCTCCGGGGTACCCGTGGGGTCTCTAGGGGGCCCTATGGGGGCTATAGTGGGTCCTATGGTTGCTATAGGGGGGCCGATGGGGCTATAGGGGGTCCTAGGGCAGAACTGGGTGTCCTAGGGGGGCTATAGGGGGTTCTATCGTAGTTATAGGGCGCGCTGGGGGAGTTCTAGGGGGTCCTATGGGGGCTATTGAGGGTCCTATGGTGGTTATAGTGTGCCCTTTGGGAGCTCTAGGGCATCCTATGGGGTCTATCGGGGGTCCTATAGGAGCTCTAGGGGGTCTATAGGAGCTCTAGGGGGTCCTATGGGGGCTATAGGGGGTCCTATGGGAGCTCTAGGGGGCCCTATCGGAGTTATAGGGGGTCCTAGGGGAGCTCTGGGGGTCCTGTGGGGGCTCTAGGGGGCCCTATGGGGACTACAGTGGGTCCTAGGGGAGCTCTAGGGGGCCCTCTGGGAGCTCTAGGGCATCCTATGGGGACTATAGAGAATCCTAAAGAAGCTCTAGGGGGTTCTATCGGGGCTATAGGGGGTCCTATGGGAGCTCTAGGGGGCCCTAGGAGGGTTATAGAGGGTCCTAGGGGCACTCTGAGGCGTCCTAGGGGAGCTCTAGGGGGTCCTATGGGGGCTATAGGGGGTCCTATCGGAGCTCTGGCGGTCCTAGGGGAGCTCTAGGGGGTCGTAGGGGGTATAGGGGGTCCTAGGGGAGATCTGGGGGTCCTATGGGGGCTATAGGGGGTCCTTGGGGAGCTCTGGTGGGTACTAGGGGAGCTCTAGGGCGTCCTATGGGAGCTCTAGGGGGTCCTATGGGAGCTATAGAGTCCTATGGTGGTTATAGGGGACCCTATGGGAGCTCTAGGGCATCCTATGGGCACTACAGAGGGTCCTATAGCAGGTCTAGGGGGACTATAGGACCTCTAGGGGGTCCTTGGGGGCTCTAGGGGGTCGTATGGGAGCTCTAGGGGGCCCTATGGGGGTTATAGGGTGTCCTAGGGGAGCTCTAGGGCGTCCCATGGAGCTCTAGGGGGTCCTATGGGGGCTATAGGGGGTTCTGTGGGAGCTCTGGGGGTCCTGTGGGGGCTATAGGGGGCCTTATGGGAGCTCTAGGGGGCCCTATGAGGGTTATAGCGGGTACTAGGGGAGCTCTAGGGGGTCCTATGGGAGCTGTAGGGGGTGCTATGGGAGTTCTAGGGGGTGCTATGGGGGCTATAGGGGGTCCTATAGGAGATCTAGGGGCTCTATAGGAGCTCTAGGGGGTCCTATGGTGGTTATAGGGGGTCCTAGGGGAGCTCTGGGGGTCCTGTGGGACCTCTAGGGGGCCCTATGGGGGCTTTTAGGGGTCCTATGGTAGTTATAGGTGGCCCTATGGGAGCTCTAGGGCATCCTATGGGGACTATAGGGGATCCTGTAGGAGCTCTAGGGGGGCTATAGGAGCTCTAGGGGGTCCTATGGTGGTTATAGGGGTCCCTAGGGGAGCTCTAGGGGGCCCAATGGGGGCTATAGGGCATCCTATGGTGGTTATAGGGGGCCCTAGGGGAGCTCTGGGGGGTCCTAGGGGAGCTCTAGGGGATCCTATGGGGGCTCTAGATGGTCCTAGGGGAGCTCTAGGGAGCCCTATGGGAGCTATAGGGGGTCCTAGGGGAGCTCTGGGGGTCCTAGGGGAGCTCTAGGGGGCCCTATGGGGGCTATAGGGCATCCTATGGGGACTATAGGGGGTCCTATAGGAGCTCTAGGGGGGCTATGGGAGCTCTAGAGGGTCCTATGGGGCCTATATGGGGTCCCATGGTGGTTATAGGAGGCCCTAGGGGACCTCTAGGGGGCCCTAGGGGAGCTCTAGGGGGTCCTAGGGGAGCTCTAGGGGGTCCTAGGGGATCTATAGGGGGTCCTAGGGGAGCTCTGGGGGTCCTGTGGGGGCGCTAGGGGGCCGTATGGGGGCTATAGGGCATCCTATGGGGACTATAGGGGGTCCTATAGGAGCTCTAGAAGTGCTATAGGAGCTCTAGGGGATCCTATGGGGCCTATATGGGGTCCTATGATGGTTATAGGGGGCCCTAGGGGAGATCTAGGGGGCCCTATGGGGGCTATAGGGGGTCCTATGGGAGCTCTGGGGGTCTTAGGGGAACTCTAGGGGGTCCTATGGGGGCTAGAGGGGGTCCTATCGGAGCTCTGGCGGTCCTAGGGGAGCTCCAGGGGGCCCTATGGGGGCTATAGGGCATCCTATGGTGGTTATAGGGGGTCCTAGGGGAGCTCTGGGGGTCCTGTGGGACCTCTAGGGGGCCCTATGGGGGCTTTTAGGGGTCCTATGGTAGTTATAGGTGGCCCTATGGGAGCTCTAGGGCATCCTATGGGGACTATAGGGGATCCTGTAGGAGCTCTAGGGGGGCTATAGGAGCTCTAGGGGTTCCTATGGGGGCTCTAGGGGGTCCTATGGGAGTTCTAGGGGGCCCTATGGGGGTTATAGGGGGTCCTAGGGGAGCTCTACGGCATCCCGTAGAGCTCTAGGGGGTCCTATGGGGACATTAGGGGGTTCTATGGGAGCTCTGGGGGTCCAGTGGGGGCTATAGGGGGCCCTATGGGAGCTCTAGGCGGCCCTATGAGGGTTATAGGGGGTCCTATGGGAGTTCTAGGGGGTCCTATGGGGGCTTTTGGGGGTCCTAGGGGAGCTCTAGGGGGTCCTAGGGGAACTCTAGGGGGCCCTATGGGGGCTATAGGGCATCCTATGGTGGTTATAGGGGGCCCTAGGGGAGCTCTAAGCGTCCTATGGGAGCTCTAGGAGGCCCGGTGGGGGCTATAGGGGGTCGTAGGGGAGCTCCGGGGTACCCGTGGGGTCTCTAGGGGGCCCTATGGGGGCTATAGTGGGTCCTATGGTTGCTATAGGGGGGCCGATCGGGCTATAGGGGGTCCTAGGGCAGAACTGGGTGTCCTAGGGGGGCTATAGGGGGTTCTATGGTGGTTATAGGGCACGCTGGGGGAGCTCTAGGGGGTCCTATGGGGGCTATTGAGGGTCCTATGGTGGTTATAGTGTGCCCTTTGGGAGCTCTAGGGCATCCTATGGGGTCTATCGGGGGTCCTATAGGAGCTCTAGGGGGTCCTATGGGGGCTATAGGGGGTCCTATGGGGGCTCTAGGGGGCCCTATCGGAGTTATAGGGGGTCCTAGGGGAGCTCTGGGGGTCCTGTGGGGGCTCTAGGGGGCCCTATGGGGACTACAGTGGGTCCTAGGGGAGCTCTAGGGGGCCCTCTGGGAGCTCTAGGGCATCCTATGGGGACTATAGAGAATCCTAAAGAAGCTCTAGGGGGTTCTATCGGGGCTATAGGGGGTCCTATGGGAGCTCTAGGGGGCCCTAGGAGGGTTATAGAGGGTCCTAGGGGCACTCTGAGGCGTCCTAGGGGAGCTCTAGGGGGTCCTATGGGGGCTATAGGGGGTCCTATCGGAGCTCTGGCGGTCCTAGGGGAGCTCTAGGGGGTCGTAGGGGGTATAGGGGGTCCTAGGGGAGATCTGGGGGTCCTATGGGGGCTATAGGGGGTCCTTGGGGAGCTCTGGTGGGTACTAGGGGAGCTCTAGGGCGTCCTATGGGAGCTCTAGGGGGTCCTATGGGAGCTATAGAGTCCTATGGTGGTTATAGGGGACCCTATGGGAGCTCTAGGGCATCCTATGGGCACTACAGAGGGTCCTATAGCAGGTCTAGGGGGACTATAGGACCTCTAGGGGGTCCTTGGGGGCTCTAGGGGGTCGTATGGGAGCTCTAGGGGGCCCTATGGGGGTTATAGGGTGTCCTAGGGGAGCTCTAGGGCGTCCCATGGAGCTCTAGGGGGTCCTATGGGGGCTATAGGGGGTTCTGTGGGAGCTCTGGGGGTCCTGTGGGGGCTATAGGGGGCCTTATGGGAGCTCTAGGGGGCCCTATGAGGGTTATAGCGGGTACTAGGGGAGCTCTAGGGGGTCCTATGGGAGCTGTAGGGGGTGCTATGGGAGTTCTAGGGGGTGCTATGGGGGCTATAGGGGGTCCTATAGGAGATCTAGGGGCTCTATAGGAGCTCTAGGGGGTCCTATGGTGGTTATAGGGGTCCCTAGGGGAGCTCTAGGGGGCCCAATGGGGGCTATAGGGCATCCTATGGTGGTTATAGGGGGCCCTAGGGGAGCTCTGGGGGGTCCTAGGGGAGCTCTAGGGGATCCTATGGGGGCTCTAGATGGTCCTAGGGGAGCTCTAGGGGATCCTATGGGGGCTCTAGATGGTCCTAGGGGAGCTCTAGGGAGCCCTATGGGAGCTATAGGGGGTCCTAGGGGAGCTCTGGCGGTCCTAGGGGAGCTCCAGGGGGCCCTATGCGGGCTATAGGGCATCCTATGGTGGTTATAGGGGGTCCTAGGGGAGCTCTGGGGGTCCTGTGGGACCTCTAGGGGGCCCTATGGGGGCTTTTAGGGGTCCTATGGTAGTTATAGGTGGCCCTATGGGAGCTCTAGGGCATCCTATGGGGACTATAGGGGATCCTGTAGGAGCTCTAGGGGGGCTATAGGAGCTCTAGGGGTTCCTATGGGGGCTCTAGGGGGTCCTATGGGAGTTCTAGGGGGCCCTATGGGGGTTATAGGGGGTCCTAGGGGAGCTCTACGGCATCCCGTAGAGCTCTAGGGGGTCCTATGGGGACATTAGGGGGTTCTATGGGAGCTCTGGGGGTCCAGTGGGGGCTATAGGGGGCCCTATGGGAGCTCTAGGCGGCCCTATGAGGGTTATAGGGGGTCCTATGGGAGTTCTAGGGGGTCCTATGGGGGCTTTTGGGGGTCCTAGGGGAGCTCTAGGGGGTCCTAGGGGAACTCTAGGGGGCCCTATGGGGGCTATAGGGCATCCTATGGTGGTTATAGGGGGCCCTAGGGGAGCTCTAAGCGTCCTATGGGAGCTCTAGGAGGCCCGGTGGGGGCTATAGGGGGTCGTAGGGGAGCTCCGGGGTACCCGTGGGGTCTCTAGGGGGCCCTATGGGGGCTATAGTGGGTCCTATGGTTGCTATAGGGGGGCCGATCGGGCTATAGGGGGTCCTAGGGCAGAACTGGGTGTCCTAGGGGGGCTATAGGGGGTTCTATGGTGGTTATAGGGCACGCTGGGGGAGCTCTAGGGGGTCCTATGGGGGCTATTGAGGGTCCTATGGTGGTTATAGTGTGCCCTTTGGGAGCTCTAGGGCATCCTATGGGGTCTATCGGGGGTCCTATAGGAGCTCTAGGGGGTCCTATGGGGGCTATAGGGGGTCCTATGGGGGCTCTAGGGGGCCCTATCGGAGTTATAGGGGGTCCTAGGGGAGCTCTGGGGGTCCTGTGGGGGCTCTAGGGGGCCCTATGGGGACTACAGTGGGTCCTAGGGGAGCTCTAGGGGGCCCTCTGGGAGCTCTAGGGCATCCTATGGGGACTATAGAGAATCCTAAAGAAGCTCTAGGGGGTTCTATCGGGGCTATAGGGGGTCCTATGGGAGCTCTAGGGGGCCCTAGGAGGGTTATAGAGGGTCCTAGGGGAACTCTGAGGGGTCCTAGGGGAGCTCTAGGGGGTCCTATGGGGGCTATAGGGGGTCCTATCGGAGCTCTGGCGGTCCTAGGGGAGCTCTAGGGGGTCGTAGGGGGTATAGGGGGTCCTAGGGGAGATCTGGGGGTCCTATGGGGGCTATAGGGGGTCCTATCGGAGCTCTGGTGGGTACTAGGGGAGCTCTAGGGCGTCCTATGGGAGCTCTAGGGGGTCCTATGGGAGCTATAGAGAGTCCTATGGTGGTTATAGGGGACCCTATGGGAGCTCTACGGCGTCCTATGGGCACTACAGAGGGTCCTATAGCAGGTCTAGGGGGACTATAGGACCTCTAGGGGGTCCTTGGGGGCTCTAGGGGGTCGTATGGGAGCTCTAGGGGGCCCTGTGGGGGTTATAGGGTGTCCTAGGGGAGCTCTAGGGCGTCCCATGGAGCTCTAGGGGGTCCTATGGGGGCTATAGGGGGTTCTGTGGGAGCTCTGGGGGTCCTGTGGGGGCTATAGGGGGCCTTATGGGAGCTCTAGGGGGCCCTATGAGGGTTATAGCGGGTACTAGGGGAGCTCTAGGGGGTCCTATGGGAGCTGTAGGGGGTGCTATGGGAGTTCTAGGGGGTCCTATGGGGGCTATAGGGGGTCCTATAGGAGATCTAGGGGCTCTATAGGAGCTCTAGGGGGTCCTATGGTGGTTATAGGGGTCCCTAGGGGAGCTCTAGGGGGCCCAATGGGGGCTATAGGGCATCCTATGGTGGTTATAGGGGGCCCTAGGGGAGCTCTGGGGGGTCCTAGGGGAGCTCTAGGGGATCCTATGGGGGCTCTAGATGGTCCTAGGGGAGCTCTAGGGAGCCCTATGGGAGCTATAGGGGGTCCTAGGGGAGCTCTAGGGGTCCTAGGGGAGCTCTAGGGGGCCCTATGGGGGCTATAGGGCATCCTATGGGGACTATAGGGGGTCCTATAGGAGCTCTAGGGGGGCTATAGGAGCTCTAGAGGGTCCTATGGGGCCTATATGGGGTCCCATGGTGGTTATAGGAGGCCCTAGGGGACCTCTAGGGGGCCCTAGGGGAGCTCTAGGGGGTCCTAGGCGAGCTCTAGGGGGTCCTATGGTGGCTATAGGGGGTCCTAGGGGAGCTCTGGGGGTCCTGTGGGGGCGCTAGGGGCCCTATGGGGGCTATAGTGGGTCCTATGGTGGTTATAGGTGGCCCTATGGCAGCTCTAGGGCATCCTATGGGGACTATAGGGGATCCTATAGGAGCTCTAGGGGAGTTATAAGAGCTCTAGGGGTTCCTATGGGGGCTATAGGGGGTCCTATGTTGGTTATAGGGGACCCTATGGGAGCTCTAGTGCATCCTAATGGGATTATAGAGGGTCATATAGGAGGTTTAGGGGGGCTATAGGAGCTCTAGGGGGTCCTGTGGGGGCTCTAGGTGGTCCTGTGGGGGCTCTAGGTGGTCCTATGGGAGCTCTAGGGGGTCCTATGGGAGCTCTAGGGGGTCCTACGGTGGTTATAGGGTGACATAGGGGAGCTCTAGGGCGTCCTATGGGAGCTCTAGGAGGCACTCTGGGGGCTATAGGGGGTCCTAGGGGAGCTCTGGGGGTCCTGTCAGGCTCTAGTGGGCCCTATGTGGGCTATAGGGTGTCCTATGGAGGTTATAGGGGACCCTATGGGAGCTCTAGGGCATCCCATGGAGCTTTAGGGGGTCCTATGGGGGCCATAGGGGGTCCTTTGGGAGCTCTAGGGGGCCCTATGGGGGCTATAGTGCGTCCTATAGTGGTTACAGGGGACCCTATGGGAGCTCTAGGGCACCCTATGGGGACTATAGAGGGTCATATAGGAGGTTTAGGGGGTCTATAGGAGCTCTAGGGGGTCCTATGGGGGCTCTAGGGGGGTCCTATGGGGGCTCTAGGGGGTCCTATGGGAGCTATAGGGGGTCCTAGGGGAGCTCTGGGGGTCCTAGGGGAGCTCTGGGGGGCCCTACGGGGGCTAAAGGGCATCCTAGGGGGACTATAGGGGGTCCTATAGGAGCTCTAGGGGGGCTATAGGAGCTCTAGAGGGTCCTATGGTGCCTATATGGGGTCCCATGGTGGTTATAGGAGGTCCTAGGGGACCTCTAGGGGACCCTAGGGGAGCTCTTGGGGGTCCTAGGGGAGCTCTAGGGGGTCCTAGGGGAGCTCTAGGGGGTCCTATGGTGGCTATAGGGGGTCCTAGGGGAGCTCTGGGGGTCCTGTGGGGGCGCTAGGGGGCCCTATGGGGGCTATAGGGCATCCTATGGGGACTATAGGGGGTCCTATATGAGCTCTAGAAGTGCTATAGGAGCTCTAGGGGATCCTATGGGGCCTATATGGGGTCCTATGATGGTTATAGGGGGCCCTAGGGGAGATCTAGGGGGCCCTATGGGGGCTATAGGGGGTCCTATGGGAGCTCTGGGGGTCCTAGGGGAACTCTAGGGGGTCCTATGGGGGCTAGAGGGGATCCTATGTTGGTTATAGGGGACCCTATGGGAGCTCTAGTGCATCCTAATGGGATTATAGAGGGTCATATAGGAGGTTTAGGGGGGCTATAGGAGCTCTAGGGGGTCCTGTGGGGGCTCTAGGTGGTCCTATGGGAGCTCTAGGGGGTCCTATGGGGGCTATAGAGGGTCCTACGGTGGTTATAGGGTGACATAGGGGAGCTCTAGGGCGTCCTATGGGAGCTCTAGGAGGCACTCTGGGGGCTATAGGGGGTCCTAGGGGAGCTCTGGGGGTCCTGTCGGGCTCTAGTGGGCCCTATGTGGGCTATAGGGTGTCCTATGGAGGTTATAGGGGACCCTATGGGAGCTCTAGGGCATCCCATGGAGCTTTAGGGGGTCCTATGGGGGCCATAGGGGGTCCTTTGGGAGCTCTAGGGGGCCCTATGGGGGCTATAGTGCGTCCTATAGTGGTTACAGGGGACCCTATGGGAGCTCTAGGGCACCCTATGGGGACTATAGAGGGTCATATAGGAGGTTTAGGGGGTCTATAGGAGCTCTAGGGGGTCCTATGGGGCCTCTAGGGGTCCTATGGGGGCTCTAGGGAGCCCTATGGGAGCTATAGGGGGTTCTAGGGGAGCTCTGGGGGTCCTAGGGGAGCTCTGGGGGGCCCTACGGGGGCTAAAGGGCATCCTAGGGGGACTATAGGGGGTTCTATAGGAGCTCTAGGGTCCTATGGTGGTTATAGGGGGTCCTAGGGGAGCTCTAGGGGGCCCTATGGGGGCTATAGGGCATCCTATGTTGGTTATAGGGAGCCCTAGGGGAGCTCTAGGTGGTCCTATGTGGGCTATAGGGGGTCCTAGGTGAGCTCTGGGCGTCCTAGGGGAGCTCTAGGGGGACCAATGGAGGCTATAGGGAATCCTATGGGGACTATGGGGAGTCCTATAGGAGGTCCAGGAGGTCCTATGGGGCCTATACGGGGTCCTATGTTGGTTATAGGGGGTCCTAGGGGAGCTCTGGGGGTCCTGTGGGGCCTCTAGGGGGCCCTATGGGGGCTCTTAGGGGGGCCTATGGTGGTTATAGTTGGCCCTATGGGAGCTCTAGGGCATCCTATGGGGACTATAGGGGATCCTATAGAAGTTCTAGGGGGCTTAGAGGAGCTCTAGGGGTTCCTATGGGGACTCTAGGCGGTCCTATGGGAGTTCTAGGGGGCCCTATGGGGGTTATAGGGGGTCCTAGGGGAGCTCTTGGGGGTCCTATGGGAGCTCTTGGGGGTCCTAGGGGAGCTCTTGGGGGTCCTAGGGGAGCTCTAGGGGGCCCTATGGGGACTATATGGGGTCCTAAGGGAGCTCTGGGGGTCCTGTGGGGGCTCTATGGGGCCCTATGGGAGCTCTAGGACATCCTATGGGGACTATAGAGAATCCTATAGAAGCTCTAGGGGGTTCTATCGGGGCTACAGGGAGTCCTATGGAAGTTATAGGGGACCCTATGGGCGCTCTAGGGCATCCTATGGGCACTATAGAGGGTCCTATAGGAGGTCTAGGGGGGCTATAGAAGCTCTAGGGGGTCCTAAGGGGGCTCTAGGGGGTCCTATGGGAGCTGTAGGGGGTCCTATGGGGGTTATAGGGTGTCCTATGCGGGCTATAGGGGGTCCTAGGGGAACTCTAGGGGGCCCTATGGGGGCTATAGGGTATCCTATGGTGGTTTTAGGGGGTCCTAGGGGAGCTCTAGGAGGCTCTCTGGGGGCTATAGGGGCTCGTAGGGGAGCTCTGGGGATCCCGTGGGGTCTCTAGGGGGCCCTATGGGGGCTATAGTGGGTCCTATGGTGGCTATAGGGGGCCCTAAGGGAGCTCTAGGGGGCCCGATGGGGTCTATAGGGGGTCCTATGGGAGCTCTGGGGGTCCTAGGGGAGCTCTAGGGGCCATATGGGCGCTATAGGGCAACCTATGGGGACTATAGGGGGTCCTATAGGAGCTCTAGGGTGTCTATAGGAGCTCTAGGGGGTACTATGGGGGCTATAGGGCATCCTATGGTGGTTATAGGGGGCCCTAGGGGAGCTCTAGGGGGCCCAATGGGGGCTATAGGGGATCCTATAGGAGCTCTAGGGGGGCTATAGGAGCTCTAGGGGATCCTATGGGGGCTCTAGATGGTCCTAGGGGAGCTCTAGGGAGCCCTATGGGAGCTATAGGGGGTCCTAGGGGAGCTCTGGGGGTCCTAGGGGAGCTCTAGGGGGCCCTATGGGGGCTATAGGGCATCCTATGGGGACTATAGGGGGTCCTATAGGAGCTCTAGGGGGGCTATGGGAGCTCTAGAGGGTCCTATGGGGCCTATATGGGGTCCCATGGTGGTTATAGGAGGCCCTAGGGGACCTCTAGGGGGCCCTAGGGGAGCTCTAGGGGGTCCTAGGGGAGCTCTAGGGGGTCCTATGGTGGCTATTGGGGGTCCTAGGGGAGCTCTGGGGGTCCTGTGGGGGCGCTAGGGGGCCCTATGGGGGCTATAGGGCATCCTATGGGGACTATAGGGGGTCCTATAGGAGCTCTAGGGGGGCTATGGGAGCTCTAGAGGGTCCTATGGGGCCTATATGGGGTCCCATGGTGGTTATAGGAGGCCCTAGGGGACCTCTAGGGGGCCCTATGGGAGCTCTAGGGGGTCCTAGGGGAGCTCTAGGGGGTCCTATGGTGGCTATAGGGGGTCCTAGGGGAGCTCTGGGGGTCCTGTGGGGGCGCTAGGGGCCCTATGGGGGCTATAGGGGGTCCTATGTTGGTTATAGGGGACCCTATGGGAGCTCTAGTGCATCCTAATGGGATTATAGAGGGTCATATAGGAGGTTTAGGGGGGCTATAGGAGCTCTAGGGGGTCCTATGGGGGCTATAGAGGGTCCTACGGTGGTTATAGGGTGACATAGGGGAGCTCTATGGCGTCCTATGGGAGCTCTAGGAGGCACTCTGGGGGCTATAGGGGGTCCTAGGGGAGCTCTGGGGGTCCTGTCAGGCTCTAGTGGGCCCTATGTGGGCTATAGGGTGTCCTATGGAGGTTATAGGGGACCCTATGGGAGCTCTAGGGCATCCCATGGAGCTTTAGGGGGTCCTATGGGGGCCATAGGGGGTCCTTTGGGAGCTCTAGGGGGCCCTATGGGGGCTATAGTGCGTCCTATAGTGGTTACAGGGGACCCTATGGGAGCTCTAGGGCACCCTATGGGGACTATAGAGGGTCATATAGGAGGTTTAGGGGGTCTATAGGAGCTCTAGGGGGTCCTATGGGGGCTCTAGGGGTCCTATGGGGGCTCTAGGGAGCCCTATGGGAGCTATAGGGGGTTCTAGGGGAGCTCTGGGGGTCCTAGGGGAGCTCTGGGGGGCCCTACGGGGGCTAAAGGGCATCCTAGGGGGACTATAGGGGGTTCTATAGGAGCTCTAGGGTCCTATGGTGGTTATAGGGGGTCCTAGGGGAGCTCTAGGGGGCCCTATGGGGGCTATAGGGCATCCTATGTTGGTTATAGGGAGCCCTAGGGGAGCTCTAGGTGGTCCTATGTGGGCTATAGGGGGTCCTAGGTGAGCTCTGGGCGTCCTAGGGGAGCTCTAGGGGGACCAATGGAGGCTATAGGGAATCCTATGGGGACTATGGGGAGTCCTATAGGAGGTCCAGGAGGTCCTATGGGGCCTATACGGGGTCCTATGTTGGTTATAGGGGGTCCTAGGGGAGCTCTGGGGGTCCTGTGGGGCCTCTAGGGGGCCCTATGGGGGCTCTTAGGGGGGCCTATGGTGGTTATAGTTGGCCCTATGGGAGCTCTAGGGCATCCTATGGGGACTATAGGGGATCCTATAGAAGCTCTAGGGGGCTTAGAGGAGCTCTAGGGGTTCCTATGGGGACTCTAGGCGGTCCTATGGGAGTTCTAGGGGGCCCTATGGGGGTTATAGGGGGTCCCAGGGGAGCTCTTGGGGGTCCTATGGGAGCTCTTGGGGGTCCTAGGGGAGCTCTTGGGGGTCCTAGGGGAGCTCTTGGGGGCCCTATGGGGACTATATGGGGTCCTAAGGGAGCTCTGGGGGTCCTGTGGGGGCTCTATGGGGCCCTATGGGAGCTCTAGGACATCCTATGGGGACTATAGAGAATCCTATAGAAGCTCTAGGGGGTTCTATCGGGGCTACAGGGAGTCCTATGGAAGTTATAGGGGACCCTATGGGCGCTCTAGGGCATCCTATGGGCACTATAGAGGGTCCTATAGGAGGTCTAGGGGGGCTATAGAAGCTCTAGGGGGTCCTAAGGGGGCTCTAGGGGGTCCTATGGGAGCTGTAGGGGGCCCTATGGGGGTTATAGGGTGTCCTATGCGGGCTATAGGGGGTCCTAGGGGAACTCTAGGGGGCCCTATGGGGGCTATAGGGTATCCTATGGTGGTTTTAGGGGGCCCTAGGGGAGCTCTAGGAGGCTCTCTGGGGGCTATAGGGGCTCGTAGGGGAGCTCTGGGGATCCCGTGGGGTCTCTAGGGGGCCCTATGGGGGCTATAGTGGGTCCTATGGTGGCTATAGGGGGCCCTAAGGGAGCTCTAGGGGGCCCGATGGGGTCTATAGGGGGTCCTATGGGAGCTCTGGGGGTCCTAGGGGAGCTCTAGGGGCCATATGGGCGCTATAGGGCAACCTATGGGGACTATAGGGGGTCCTATAGGAGCTCTAGGGTGTCTATAGGAGCTCTAGGGGGTACTATGGGGGCTATAGGGCATCCTATGGTGGTTATAGGGGGCCCTAGGGGAGCTCTAGGTGGTCCTATGGGGGCTATAGGGGATCCTATAGGAGCTCTAGGGGGGCTATAGGAGCTCTAGGGGATCCTATGGGGGCTCTAGATGGTCCTAGGGGAGCTCTAGGGGGTCCTAGGGGAGCTCTGGGGGTCCTAGGGGAGCTCTAGGGGGCCCTATGGGGGCTATAGGGCATCCTATGGGGACTACAGGGGGTCCTATAGGAGCTCTAGGGGGGCTATGGGAGCTCTAGAGGGTCCTATGGGGCCTATATGGGGTCCCATGGTGGTTATAGGAGGCCCTAGGGGACCTCTAGGGGGCCCTAGGGGAGCTCTAGGGGGTCCTAGGGGAGCTCTAGGGGGTCCTATGGTGGCTATAGGGGGTCCTAGGGGAGCTCTGGGGGTCCTGTGGGGGCGCTAGGGGGCCTTATGGGGGCTATAGGGCATCCTATGGGGACTATAGGGGGTCCTATAGGAGCTCTAGAAGTGCTATAGGAGCTCTAGGGGATCCTATGGGGCCTATATGGGGTCCTATGATGGTTATAGGGGGCCCTAGGGGAGATCTAGGGGGCCCTATGGGGGCTATAGGGGGTCCTATGGGAGCTCTGGAGGTCCTAGGGGAACTCTAGGGGGTCCTATGGGGGCTAGAGGGGGTCCTATCGGAGCTCTGGCGGTCCTAGGGGAGCTCCAGGGGGCCCTATGGGGGCTATAGGGCATCCTATGGTGGTTATAGGGGGTCCTAGGGGAGCCCTGGGGGTCCTGTGGGACCTCCAGGGGGCCCTATGGGGGCTTTTAGGGGTCCTATGGTAGTTATAGGTGGCCCTATGGGAGCTCTAGGGCATCCTATGGGGACTATAGGGGATGCTGTAGGAGCTCTAGGGGGGCTATAGGAGCTCTAGGGGTTCCTATGGGGGCTCTAGGGGGTCCTATGGGAGTTCTAGGGGGCCCTATGGGGGTTATAGGGGGTCCTAGGGGAGCTCTACGGCATCCCGTAGAGCTCTAGGGGGTCCTATGGGGACATTAGGGGGTTCTATGGGAGCTCTGGGGGTCCAGTGGGGGCTATAGGGGGCCCTATGGGAGCTCTAGGCGGCCCTATGAGGGTTATAGGGGGTACTATGGGAGTTCTAGGGGGTCCTATGGGGGCTTTTGGGGGTCCTAGGGGAGCTCTAGGGGGTCCTAGGGGAACTCTAGGGGGCCCTATGGGAGCTATAGGGGGTTCTAGGGGAGCTCTGGGGGTCCTAGGGGAGCTCTGGGGGGCCCTACGGGGGCTAAAGGGCATCCTAGGGGGACTATAGGGGGTTCTATAGGAGCTCTAGGGTCCTATGGTGGTTATAGGGGGTCCTAGGGGAGCTCTAGGGGGTCCTAGGGGAGCTCTAGCGGGTCCTATGGTGGCTATAGGGGGTCCTAGGGGAGCTCTGGGGGTCCTGTGGGGGCGCTAGGGGGCCCTATGGGGGCTATAGGGCATCCTATGGGGACTATAGGGGGTCCTATAGGAGCTCTAGAAGTGCTATAGGAGCTCTAGGGGATCCTATGGGGCCTATATGGGGTCCTATGATGGTTATAGGGGGCCCTAGGGGAGATCTAGGGGGCCCTATGGGGGCTATAGGGGGTCCTATGGGAGCTCTGGGGGTCCTAGGGGAACTCTAGGGGGTCCTATGGGGGCTAGAGGGGGTCCTATCGGAGCTCTGGCGGTCCTAGGGGAGCTCCAGGGGGCCCTATGGGGGCTATAGGGCATCCTATGGTGGTTATAGGGGGTCCTAGGGGAGCTCTGGGGGTCCTGTGGGACCTCTAGGGGGCCCTATGGGGGCTTTTAGGGGTCCTATGGTAGTTATAGGTGGCCCTATGGGAGCTCTAGGGCATCCTATGGGGACTATAGGGGATCCTGTAGGAGCTCTAGGGGGGCTATAGGAGCTCTAGGGGTTCCTATGGGGGCTCTAGGGGGTCCTATGGGAGTTCTAGGGGGCCCTATGGGGGTTATAGGGGGTCCTAGGGGAGCTCTACGGCATCCCGTAGAGCTCTAGGGGGTCCTATGGGGACATTAGGGGGTTCTATGGGAGCTCTGGGGGTCCAGTGGGGGCTATAGGGGGCCCTATGGGAGCTCTAGGCGGCCCTATGAGGGTTATAGGGGGTCCTATGGGAGTTCTAGGGGGTCCTATGGGGGCTTTTGGGGGTCCTAGGGGAGCTCTAGGGGGCCCTATGGGGGCTATAGGGCATCCTATGGTGGTTATAGGGGGCCCTAGGGGAGCTCTAAGCGTCCTATGGGAGCTCTAGGAGGCCCGGTGGGGGCTATAGGGGGTCGTAGGGGAGCTCCGGGGTACCCGTGGGGTCTCTAGGGGGCCCTATGGGGGCTATAGTGGGTCCTATGGTTGCTATAGGGGGGCCGATGGGGCTATAGGGGGTCCTAGGGCAGAACTGGGTGTCCTAGGGGGGCTATAGGGGGTTCTATCGTAGTTATAGGGCGCGCTGGGGGAGTTCTAGGGGGTCCTATGGGGGCTATTGAGGGTCCTATGGTGGTTATAGTGTGCCCTTTGGGAGCTCTAGGGCATCCTATGGGGTCTATCGGGGGTCCTATAGGAGCTCTAGGGGGTCTATAGGAGCTCTAGGGGGTCCTATGGGGGCTATAGGGGGTCCTATGGGAGCTCTAGGGGGCCCTATCGGAGTTATAGGGGGTCCTAGGGGAGCTCTGGGGGTCCTGTGGGGGCTCTAGGGGGCCCTATGGGGACTACAGTGGGTCCTAGGGGAGCTCTAGGGGGCCCTCTGGGAGCTCTAGGGCATCCTATGGGGACTATAGAGAATCCTAAAGAAGCTCTAGGGGGTTCTATCGGGGCTATAGGGGGTCCTATGGGAGCTCTAGGGGGCCCTAGGAGGGTTATAGAGGGTCCTAGGGGCACTCTGAGGCGTCCTAGGGGAGCTCTAGGGGGTCCTATGGGGGCTATAGGGGGTCCTATCGGAGCTCTGGCGGTCCTAGGGGAGCTCTAGGGGGTCGTAGGGGGTATAGGGGGTCCTAGGGGAGATCTGGGGGTCCTATGGGGGCTATAGGGGGTCCTTGGGGAGCTCTGGTGGGTACTAGGGGAGCTCTAGGGCGTCCTATGGGAGCTCTAGGGGGTCCTATGGGAGCTATAGAGTCCTATGGTGGTTATAGGGGACCCTATGGGAGCTCTAGGGCATCCTATGGGCACTACAGAGGGTCCTATAGCAGGTCTAGGGGGACTATAGGACCTCTAGGGGGTCCTTGGGGGCTCTAGGGGGTCGTATGGGAGCTCTAGGGGGCCCTATGGGGGTTATAGGGTGTCCTAGGGGAGCTCTAGGGCGTCCCATGGAGCTCTAGGGGGTCCTATGGGGGCTATAGGGGGTTCTGTGGGAGCTCTGGGGGTCCTGTGGGGGCTATAGGGGGCCTTATGGGAGCTCTAGGGGGCCCTATGAGGGTTATAGCGGGTACTAGGGGAGCTCTAGGGGGTCCTATGGGAGCTGTAGGGGGTGCTATGGGAGTTCTAGGGGGTGCTATGGGGGCTATAGGGGGTCCTATAGGAGATCTAGGGGCTCTATAGGAGCTCTAGGGGGTCCTATGGTGGTTATAGGGGGTCCTAGGGGAGCTCTAGGGGGCCCAATGGGGGCTATAGGGCATCCTATGGTGGTTATAGGGGGCCCTAGGGGAGCTCTGGGGGGTCCTAGGGGAGCTCTAGGGGATCCTATGGGGGCTCTAGATGGTCCTAGGGGAGCTCTAGGGAGCCCTATGGGAGCTATAGGGGGTCCTAGGGGAGCTCTGGGGGTCCTAGGGGAGCTCTAGGGGGCCCTATGGGGGCTATAGGGCATCCTATGGGGACTATAGGGGGTCCTATAGGAGCTCTAGGGGGGCTATGGGAGCTCTAGAGGGTCCTATGGGGCCTATATGGGGTCCCATGGTGGTTATAGGAGGCCCTAGGGGACCTCTAGGGGGCCCTAGGGGAGCTCTAGGGGGTCCTATGGTGGCTATAGGGGGTCCTAGGGGAGCTCTGGGGGTCCTGTGGGGGCGCTAGGGGGCCCTATGGGGGCTATAGGGCATCCTATGGGGACTATAGGGGGTCCTATAGGAGCTCTAGAAGTGCTATAGGAGCTCTAGGGGATCCTATGGGGCCTATATGGGGTCCTATGATGGTTATAGGGGGCCCTAGGGGAGATCTAGGGGGCCCTATGGGGGCTATAGGGGGTCCTATGGTAGTTATAGGTGGCCCTATGGGAGCTCTAGGGCATCCTATGGGGACTATAGGGGATGCTGTAGGAGCTCTAGGGGGGCTATAGGAGCTCTAGGGGTTCCTATGGGGGCTCTAGGGGGTCCTATGGGAGTTCTAGGGGGCCCTATGGGGGTTATAGGGGGTCCTAGGGGAGCTCTACGGCATCCCGTAGAGCTCTAGGGGGTCCTATGGGGACATTAGGGGGTTCTATGGGAGCTCTGGGGGTCCAGTGGGGGCTATAGGGGGCCCTATGGGAGCTCTAGGCGGCCCTATGAGGGTTATAGGGGGTCCTATGGGAGTTCTAGGGGGTCCTATGGGGGCTTTTGGGGGTCCTAGGGGAGCTCTAGGGGGTCCTAGGGGAACTCTAGGGGGCCCTATGGGAGCTATAGGGGGTTCTAGGGGAGCTCTGGGGGTCCTAGGGGAGCTCTGGGGGGCCCTACGGGGGCTAAAGGGCATCCTAGGGGGACTATAGGGGTTTCTATAGGAGCTCTAGGGTCCTATGGTGGTTATAGGGGGTCCTAGGGGAGCTCTAGGGGGTCCTAGGGGAGCTCTAGCGGGTCCTATGGTGGCTATAGGGGGTCCTAGGGGAGCTCTGGGGGTCCTGTGGGGGCGCTAGGGGGCCCTATGGGGGCTATAGGGCATCCTATGGGGACTATAGGGGGTCCTATAGGAGCTCTAGAAGTGCTATAGGAGCTCTAGGGGATCCTATGGGGCCTATATGGGGTCCTATGATGGTTATAGGGGGCCCTAGGGGAGATCTAGGGGGCCCTATGGGGGCTATAGGGGGTCCTATGGGAGCTCTGGGGGTCTTAGGGGAACTCTAGGGGGTCCTATGGGGGCTAGAGGGGGTCCTATCGGAGCTCTGGCGGTCCTAGGGGAGCTCCAGGGGGCCCTATGGGGGCTATAGGGCATCCTATGGTGGTTATAGGGGGTCCTAGGGGAGCTCTGGGGGTCCTGTGGGACCTCTAGGGGGCCCTATGGGGGCTTTTAGGGGTCCTATGGTAGTTATAGGTGGCCCTATGGGAGCTCTAGGGCATCCTATGGGGACTATAGGGGATCCTGTAGGAGCTCTAGGGGGGCTATAGGAGCTCTAGGGGGTCCTATGGTGGTTATAGGGGTCCCTAGGGGAGCTCTAGGGGGCCCAATGGGGGCTATAGGGCATCCTATGGTGGTTATAGGGGGCCCTAGGGGAGCTCTGGGGGGTCCTAGGGGAGCTCTAGGGGATCCTATGGGGGCTCTAGATGGTCCTAGGGGAGCTCTAGGGAGCCCTATGGGAGCTATAGGGGGTCCTAGGGGAGCTCTGGGGGTCCTAGGGGAGCTCTAGGGGGCCCTATGGGGGCTATAGGGCATCCTATGGGGACTATAGGTCCTATAGGAGCTCTAGGGGGGCTATGGGAGCTCTAGAGGGTCCTATGGGGCCTATATGGGGTCCCATGGTGGTTATAGGAGGCCCTAGGGGACCTCTAGGGGGCCCTAGGGGAGCTCTAGGGGGTCCTATGGTGGCTATAGGGGTCCTAGGGGAGCTCTGGGGGTCCTGTGGGGGCGCTAGGGGGCCCTATGGGGGCTATAGGGCATCCTATGGGGACTATAGGGGGTCCTATAGGAGCTCTAGAAGTGCTATAGGAGCTCTAGGGGATCCTATGGGGCCTATATGGGTCCTATGATGGTTATAGGGGGCCCTAGGGGAGATCTAGGGGCCCTATGGGGGCTATAGGGGGTCCTATGGTAGTTATAGGTGGCCCTATGGAGCTCTAGGGCATCCTATGGGGACTATAGGGGATGCCTGTAGGAGCTCTAGGGGGGCTATAGGAGCTCTAGGGGTTCCTATGGGGCTCTAGGGGGTCCTATGGGAGTTCTAGGGGGCCCTATGGGGGTTATAGGGGGGTCCTAGGGGAGCTCTACGGCATCCCGTAGAGCTCTAGGGGGTCCTATGGGGACATTAGGGGGTTCTATGGGAGCTCTGGGGGTCCAGTGGGGGCTATAGGGGCCCTATGGGAGCTCTAGGCGGCCCTATGAGGGTTATAGGGGTCCTATGGGAGTTCTAGGGGGTCCTATGGGGGCTTTTGGGGGTCCTAGGGAGCTCTAGGGGGTCCTAGGGGAACTCTAGGGGGCCCTATGGGAGCTATAGGGGGTTCTAGGGGAGCTCTGGGGTCCTAGGGGAGCTCTGGGGGGCCCTACGGGGGCTAAAGGGCATCCTAGGGGGACTATAGGGGTTTCTATAGGAGCTCTAGGGTCCTATGGTGGTTATAGGGGGGTCCTAGGGGAGCTCTAGGGGGTCCTAGGGGAGCTCTAGCGGGTCCTATGGTGGCTATAGGGGGTCCTAGGGAGCTCTGGGGTCCTGTGGGGGCGCTAGGGGGCCCTATGGGGCTATAGGGCATCCTATGGGGACTATAGGGGGTCCTATAGGAGCTCTAGAAGTGCTATAGGAGCTCTAGGGGATCCTATGGGGCCTATATGGGGTCCTATGATGGTTATAGGGGGCCCTAGGGGAGATCTAGGGGGCCCTATGGGGGCTATAGGGGGTCCTATGGGAGCTCTGGGGGTCCTAGGGGAACTCTAGGGGGTCCTATGGGGGCTAGAGGGGGTCCTATCGGAGCTCTGGCGGTCCTAGGGGAGCTCCAGGGGGCCCTATGGGGGCTATAGGGCATCCTATGGTGGTTATAGGGGGTCCTAGGGGAGCTCTGGGGTCCTGTGGGACCTCTAGGGGGCCCTATGGGGCTTTTAGGGTCCTATGGTAGTTATAGGTGGCCCTATGGGAGCTCTAGGGCATCCTATGGGGACTATAGGGGATCCTGTAGGAGCTCTAGGGGGGCTATAGGAGCTCTAGGGGTTCCTATGGGGGGCTCTAGGGGGTCCTATGGGAGTTCTAGGGGGCCCTATGGGGGTTATAGGGGGTCCTAGGGGAGCTCTACGGCATCCCGTTAGAGCTCTAGGGGGTCCTATGGGACATTAGGGGGTTCTATGGGAGCTCTGGGGTCCAGTGGGGGCTATAGGGGGCCCTATGGAGCTCTAGGCGGGCCCTATGAGGGTTATAGGGGGTCCTATGGGAGTTCTAGGGGGTCCTATGGGGGTCTTTTGGGGGTCCTAGGGGAGCTCTAGGGGGCCCTATGGGGGCTATAGGGCATCCTATGGTGGTTATAGGGGGCCCTAGGGAGCTCTAAGCGTCCTATGGGAGCTCTAGGAGGCCCGGTGGGGGCTATAGGGGGGTCGTAGGGGAGCTCCGGGGTACCCGTGGGGTCTCTAGGGGGCCCTATGGGGGCTATAGTGGGTCCTATGGTTGCTATAGGGGGGGCCGATGGGGCTATAGGGGGTCCTAGGGCAGAACTGGGTGTCCTAGGGGGGCTATAGGGGGTTCTATCGTAGTTATAGGGCGCGCTGTGGGAGTTCTAGGGGGTCCTATGGGGCTATTGAGGGTCCTATGGTGGTTATAGTGTGCCCTTTGGGAGCTCTAGGGCATCCTATGGGGTCTATCGGGGGTCCTATAGGAGCTCTAGGGGGTCTATAGGAGCTCTAGGGGGTCCTATGGGGGCTATAGGGGGTCCTATGGGAGCTCTAGGGGGCCCTATCGGAGTTATAGGGGGTCCTAGGGGAGCTCTGGGGTCCTGTGGGGCTCTAGGGGCCCTATGGGGACTACAGTGGGTCCTAGGGGAGCTCTAGGGGCCCTCTGGAGCTCTAGGGCATCCTATGGGGACTATAGAGAATCCTAAAGAAGCTCTAGGGGGTTCTATCGGGGCTATAGGGGGTCTATGGAGCTCTAGGGGGCCCTAGGAGGGTTATAGAGGGTCCTAGGGGAACTCTGAGGCGTCCTAGGGGAGCTCTAGGGGGTCCTATGGGGGCTATAGGGGGTCCTATCGGAGCTCTGGCGGTCCTAGGGGAGCTCTAGGGGGTCGTAGGGGGTATAGGGGGTCCTAGGGGAGATCTGGGGGTCCTATGGGGCTATAGGGGGTCCTTGGGAGCTCTGGTGGGTACTAGGGGAGCTCTAGGGCGTCCTATGGGAGCTCTAGGGGGTCCTATGGGAGCTATAGAGTCCTATGGTGGTTATAGGGGACCCTATGGAGCTCTAGGGCATCCTATGGGCACTACAGAGGGTCCTATAGCAGGTCTAGGGGGACTATAGGACCTCTAGGGGGTCCTTGGGGGCTCTAGGGGGTCGTATGGGAGCTCTAGGGGGCCCTATGGGGGTTATAGGGGTCCTAGGGGAGCTCTAGGGCGTCCCATGGAGCTCTAGGGGTCCTATGGGGGCTATAGGGGGTTCTGTGGGAGCTCTGGGGGTCCTGTGGGGGCTATAGGGGGCCTTATGGAGCTCTAGGGGGCCCTATGAGGGTTATAGCGGGTACTAGGGGAGCTCTAAGGGGTCCTATGGGAGCTGTAGGGGTGCTATGGGAGTTCTAGGGGGTGCTATGGGGCTATAGGGGGTCCTATAGGAGATCTAGGGGCTCTATAGGAGCTCTAGGGGGTCCTATGGTGGTTATAGGGGTCCTAGGGGAGCTCTAGGGGGCCCAATGGGGGCTATAGGCATCCTATGGTGGTTATAGGGGGCCCTAGGGAGCTCTGGGGGGTCCTAGGGGAGCTCTAGGGGATCCTATGGGGCTCTAGATGGTCCTAGGGGAGCTCTAGGGAGCCCTATGGGAGCTATAGGGGGTCCTAGGGGAGCTCTGGGGGTCCTAGGGAGCTCTAGGGGGCCCTATGGGGCTATAGGGCATCCTATGGGGACTATAGGGGGTCCTATAGGAGCTCTAGGGGGGCTATGGGAGCTCTAGAGGGTCCTATGGGGCCTATATGGGGTCCCATGGTGGTTATAGGAGGCCCTAGGGGACCTCTAGGGGGCCCTAGGGGAGCTCTAGGGGGTCCTAGGGGGAGCTCTAGGGGGTCCTAGGGGATCTATAGGGGGTCCTAGGGGAGCTCTGGGGGTCCTGTGGGGGCGCTAGGGGGCCCTATGGGGGCTATAGGGCATCCTATGGGGACTATAGGGGGGTCCTATAGGAGCTCTAGAAGTGCTATAGGAGCTCTAGGGGATCCTATGGGGCCTATATGGGGTCCTATGATGGTTATAGGGGGCCCTAGGGGAGATCTAGGGGGCCCTATGGGGCTATAGGGGGTCCTATGGGAGCTCTGGGGGTCTTAGGGAACTCTAGGGGGTCCTATGGGGGCTAGAGGGGGGTCCTATCGGAGCTCTGGCGGTCCTAGGGGAGCTCCAGGGGGCCCTATGGGGGCTATAGGGCATCCTATGGTGGTTATAGGGGGTCCTAGGGGAGCTCTGGGGGTCCTGTGGGACCTCTAGGGGGCCCTATGGGGGCTTTTAGGGGTCCTATGGTAGTTATAGGTGGCCCTATGGGAGCTCTAGGGCATCTATGGGGACTATAGGGGATCCTGTAGGAGCTCTAGGGGGGCTATAGGAGCTCTAGGGGTCCTATGGTGGTTATAGGGGTCCCTAGGGGAGCTCTAGGGGGCCCAATGGGGCTATAGGGCATCCTATGGTGGTTATAGGGGGCCCTAGGGGAGCTCTGGGGGGTCCTAGGGGAGCTCTAGGGGATCCTATGGGGGCTCTAGATGGTCCTAGGGGAGCTCTAGGGAGCCCTATGGGAGCTATAGGGGGTCCTAGGGGAGCTCTGGGGGTCCTAGGGGAGCTCTAGGGGGCCCTATGGGGGCTATAGGCATCCTATGGGGACTATAGGGGGTCCTATAGGAGCTCTAGGGGGGGCTATGGAGCTCTAGAGGGTCCTATGGGGCCTATATGGGGTCCCATGGTGGTTATAGGAGGCCCTAGGGGACCTCTAGGGGGCCCTAGGGGAGCTCTAGGGGTCCTATGGTGGCTATAGGGGGTCCTAGGGGAGCTCTGGGGGTCCTGTGGGGGCGCTAGGGGGCCCTATGGGGGCTATAGGGCATCTATGGGGACTATAGGGGGTCCTATAGGAGCTCTAGAAGTGCTATAGGAGCTCTAGGGGATCCTATGGGGCCTATATGGGGTCCTATGATGGTTATAGGGGGCCCTAGGGGAGATCTAGGGGGCCCTATGGGGGCTATAGGGGGTCTATGGTAGTTATAGGTGGCCCTATGGGAGCTCTAGGGCATCCTATGGGGACTATAGGGGATGCTGTAGGAGCTCTAAGGGGGGCTATAGAGCTCTAGGGGTTCCTATGGGGGCTCTAGGGGGTCCTATGGGAGTTCTAGGGGGCCCTATGGGGGTTATAGGGGGTCCTAGGGGAGCTCTACGGCATCCCGTAGAGCTCTAGGGGGTCCTATGGGGACATTAGGGGGTTCTATGGGAGCTCTGGGGGTCCAGTGGGGGCTATAGGGGCCCTATGGGAGCTCTAGGCGGCCCTATGAGGGTTATAGGGGGTCCTATGGGAGTTCTAGGGGGTCCTATGGGGGCTTTTGGGGTCCTAGGGGAGCTCTAGGGGGTCCTAGGGGAACTCTAGGGGGCCCTATGGGAGCTATAGGGGTTCTAGGGGAGCTCTGGGGGTCCTAGGGGAGCTCTGGGGGGCCCTACGGGGGCTAAAGGGCATCCTAGGGGGACTATAGGGGTTTCTATAGGAGCTCTAGGGTCCTATGGTGGTTATAGGGGGTCCTAGGGGAGCTCTAGGGGGTCCTAGGGGAGCTCTAGCGGGTCCTATGGTGGCTATAGGGGGTCCTAGGGGAGCTCTGGGGTCCTGTGGGGGCGCTAGGGGCCCTATGGGGGCTATAGGGCATCCTATGGGGACTATAGGGGGTCCTATAGGAGCTCTAGAAGTGCTATAGGAGCTCTAGGGGATCCTATGGGGCCTATATGGGGTCCTATGATGGTTATAGGGGGCCCTAGGGGAGATCTAGGGGGCCCTATGGGGCTATAGGGGGTCCTATGGGAGCTCTGGGGGTCTTAGGGGAACTCTAGGGGGTCCTATGGGGGCTAGAGGGGTCCTATCGGAGCTCTGGCGGTCCTAGGGGAGCTCCAGGGGGCCCTATGGGGGCTATAGGGCATCCTATGGTGGTTATAGGGGGTCCTAGGGAGCTCTGGGGGTCCTGTGGGACCTCTAGGGGGCCCTATGGGGGCTTTTAGGGGTCCTATGGTAGTTATAGGTGGCCCTATGGGAGCTCTAGGGCATCCTATGGGGACTATAGGGGATCCTGTAGGAGCTCTAGGGGGGCTATAGGAGCTCTAGGGGGTCCTATGGTGGTTATAGGGGTCCCTAGGGGAGCTCTAGGGGGCCCAATGGGGGCTATAGGGCATCCTATGTGGTTATAGGGGGCCCTAGGGGAGCTCTGGGGGGTCCTAGGGGAGCTCTAGGGGATCCTATGGGGGCTCTAGATGGTCCTAGGGGAGCTCTAGGAGCCCTATGGGAGCTATAGGGGGTCCTAGGGGAGCTCTGGGGGTCCTAGGGGAGCTCTAGGGGGCCCTATGGGGGCTATAGGGCATCCTATGGGGACTATAGGGGGTCCTATAGGAGCTCTAGGGGGGCTATGGGAGCTCTAGAGGGTCCTATGGGGCCTATATGGGGTCCCATGGTGGTTATAGGAGGCCCTAGGGGACCTCTAGGGGGCCCTATGGGAGCTCTAGGGGGTCCTATGGTGGCTATAGGGGGTCCTAGGGGAGCTCTGGGGGTCCTGTGGGGGCGCTAGGGGGCCCTATGGGGGCTATAGGGCATCCTATGGGGACTATAGGGGGTCCTATAGGAGCTCTAGAAGTGCTATAGGAGCTCTAGGGGATCCTATGGGCCTATATGGGGTCTATGATGGTTATAGGGGGGCCCTAGGGGAGATCTAGGGGGCCCTATGCGGGGCTATAGGGGTCCTATGGTAGTTATAGGTGGCCCTATGGAGCTCTAGGGCATCCTATGGGGACTATAGGGGATGCTGTAGGAGCTCTAGGGGGGCTATAGGAGCTCTAGGGGTTCCTATGGGGGCTCTAGGGGGTCCTATGGGAGTTCTAGGGGGCCCTATGGGGGTTATAGGGGGTCCTAGGGGAGCTCTACGGCATCCCGTAGAGCTCTAGGGGTCCTATGGGGACATTAGGGGGTTCTATGGGAGCTCTGGGGGTCCAGTGGGGGCTATAGGGGGCCCTATGGGAGCTCTAGGCGGCCTATGAGGGTTATAGGGGGTCCTATGGGAGTTCTAGGGGGTCCTATGGGGGCTTTTGGGGGTCCTAGGGGAGCTCTAGGGGGTCCTAGGGGAACTCTAGGGGGCCCTATGGGAGCTATAGGGGGTTCTAGGGGAGCTCTGGGGGTCCTAGGGAGCTCTGGGGGCCCTACGGGGGCTAAGGGCATCCTAGGGGGACTATAGGGGTTTCCTATAGGAGCTCTAGGGTCCTATGGTGGTTATAGGGGTCCTAGGGGAGCTCTAGGGGGTCCTAGGGGAGCTCTAGCGGGTCTATGGTGGCTATAGGGGGTCCTAGGGGAGCTCTGGGGGTCCTGTGGGGGCGCTAGGGGGCCCTATGGGGGCTATAGGGCATCCTATGGGGACTATAGGGGTCCTATAGGAGCTCTAGAAGTGCTATAGGAGCTCTAGGGGATCCTATGGGGCCTATATGGGGTCCTATGATGGTTATAGGGGGCCCTAGGGGAGATCTAGGGGGCCCTATGGGGGCTATAGGGGGTCCTATGGGAGCTCTGGGGGTCCTAGGGGAACTCTAGGGGGTCCTATGGTGGCTAGAGGGGGTCCTATCGGAGCTCTGGCGGTCCTAGGGGAGCTCCAGGGGGCCCTATGGGGGCTATAGGGCATCCTATGGTGGTTTATAGGGGGTCCTAGGGAGCTCTGGGGGTCCTGTGGGACCTCTAGGGGGCCCTATGGGGCTTTTAGGGTCCTATGGTAGTTATAGGTGGCCCTATGGAGCTCTAGGGCATCCTATGGGGACTATAGGGGATCCTGTAGGAGCTCTAGGGGGGCTATAGGAGCTCTAGGGGTTCCTATGGGGGCTCTAGGGGGTCCTATGGGAGTTCTAGGGGGCCCTATGGGGGTTATAGGGGGTCCTAGGGAGCTCTACGGCATCCCGTAGAGCTCTAGGGGGTCCTATGGGACATTAGGGGGTTCTATGGGAGCTCTGGGGGTCCAGTGGGGGCTATAGGGGGCCCTATGGGAGCTCTAGGCGGCCCTATGAGGGTTATAGGGGGGTCCTATGGGAGTTCTAGGGGGTCCTATGGGGGCTTTTGGGGGTCCTAGGGGAGCTCTAGGGGGCCCTATGGGGGCTATAGGGCATCCTATGGTGGTTATAGGGGGCCCTAGGGGAGCTCTAAGCGTCCTATGGGAGCTCTAGGAGGCCCGGTGGGGGCTATAGGGGTCGTAGGGGAGCTCCGGGTACCCGTGGGGTCTCTAGGGGGCCCTATGGGGGCTATAGTGGGTCCTATGGTTGCTATAGGGGGGCCGATGGGGCTATAGGGGGTCCTAGGGCAGAACTGGGTGTCCTAGGGGGGCTATAGGGGGTTCTATCGTAGTTATAGGGCGCGCTGGGGGAGTTCTAGGGGGTCCCTATGGGGGCTATTGAGGGTCCTATGGTGGTTATAGTGTGCCCTTTGGGAGCTCTAGGGCATCCTATGGGGTCTATCGGGGGTCCTATAGGAGCTCTAGGGGGTCTATAGGAGCTCTAGGGGTCCTATGGGGGCTATAGGGGGTCCTATGGGAGCTCTAGGGGGCCCTATCGGAGTTATAGGGGTCCTAGGGGAGCTCTGGGGGTCCTGTGGGGGCTCTAGGGGGCCCTATGGGGACTACAGTGGGTCCTAGGGAGCTCTAGGGGGCCCTCTGGAGCTCTAGGGCATCCTATGGGGACTATAGAGAATCCTAAAGAAGCTCTAGGGGTTCTATCGGGGCTATAGGGGGTCCTATGGGAGCTCTAGGGGGCCCTAGAGGGTTACTAGAGGGTCCTAGGGGAACTCTGAGGCGTCCTAGGGGAGCTCTAGGGGGTCCTATGGGGGCTATAGGGGGTCCTATCGGAGCTCTGGCGGTCCTAGGGGAGCTCTAGGGGGTCGTAGGGGGTATAGGGGGTCCTAGGGGAGATCTGGGGGTCCTATGGGGGCTATAGGGGGTCCTTGGGGAGCTCTGGTGGGTACTAGGGGAGCTCTAGGGCGTCCTATGGGAGCTCTAGGGGGTCCTATGGGAGCTATAGAGTCCTATGGTGGTTATAGGGACCCTATGGGAGCTCTAGGGCATCCTATGGGCACTACAGAGGGTCCTATAGCAGTCTAGGGGGACTATAGGACCTCTAGGGGTTCCTTGGGGGCTCTAGGGGGTCGTATGGAGCTCTAGGGGGCCCTATGGGGGTTATAGGGTGTCCTAGGGGAGCTCTAG
>NW_028290361.1:0-21670 GCF_059628265.1 Tinamus guttatus | reverse complement strand
CCTTCAAATTACTCATTTTAGCATGAATTCTCCTATGGTCATAGGTTGGTCTGCTAGTGGTGAGGGATTCACGGTGTTTTTGGTATTTTTGGAGATATGAGCTTTAACGCACTCTTGATTGATGGCTGCTTGAAGGCCTACATGTAAAAGGAGTAGTTTGTATTATCCTCTGGTTTAGGTTGTGTCCTGATTTAAAGGAGCTGTACCTCCTTTAAATTACTCCTAAATATCTCATTGTAGTAATTTAGTATATCTGGAGGGGAAAATTTAGGGAGGAACTTACATTCGTTTCGCAGGCAACCAGCTATCACCTAGCTCGATTGGCTTTTCACCTCTACTAACAAGTCATCCCACTCTTTTGCCACAGAGACGGGTTTGCTCATGATAGCTGCTTGTAGGTAGCTCGCATAGGTTTCGGGATGGCAAGCTAAAGTTCATTATGCTTGATTATTCTTGCTAAATCATGATGCAAAAGGTACAAGAGTTGGTCTTTGCTGTTTTATGCTTGGTTTTTCACTGCTATTTCAACTTTCCCTCACGGTACAAATTTTCTATTGCGTCAAGTAACTTTTCTATCGCCTATACTAGGTGTAGAAAAATGTTTTAATTGTTTTGTAGAGAAATTTAGTGTTGTGATTAATTGGTTTGAGCTAGAGTTGGCATCAGGTCGGTCCTAGTTAGAAGACATCTTTCAGGTGTAAGCTGAATGCTTTGCAATTATAGCTACGTCCTGATATGCTAAGTACACCTTCCGGTACACTTACCTTGTTACGACTTACCTCATCTTCAGCTTTGGTTTAGATCATTATTTATGTGGATAATTGCTTGTGAGGAGGGTGACGGGCGGTATGTACGTGCCCTAGAGCCAGTTTAAGGTGAACTTTCTGGTTTCATCTTACTGCTAAATCCGCCTTCTAAGGGGTTTTCATTACCTTGTTCGTTGAAGAATTATTCTATATTAGAAAATGTAGCCCATTTCTTCCATCTCATTCGCTATACCTTGACCTGTCTTGTTAGCGGAGGGCTGTTGTGCTCGCTATTGAACTCTCATTTAGGCGGGCTGGTGACGGCGGTATGTAGGCTGTTTGGGCAAGGGATGGTCGGGTGTATCGTGGAGTATCGATTATAGAACAGGCTCCTCTAGGTGGGTTTAGGGCACCGCCAAGTCCTTAGAGTTTTAAGCGTTTGTGCTCGTAGTTCTCGGGCGGATGTTTTGGTAGGGGTAAACATCTAGATTTAGGGCTAAGCATAGTGGGGTATCTAATCCCAGTTTGTTTCTTAGCTTTCGTGGAGTATAATTGGCCCTATAAGTACTGGGACCATTTTTACGTAGGGTTTTGGTACCTCTTAGGCTTGTGACAGCTTAGGTGTACTTTGGTCCGAGCTGATTAGATAACATGTTTCCACGCTTTACGCCGTGTACCATTAATTTGGGCCTCTTGTATGACCGCGGTGGCTGGCACAAGATTTACCGGCCCTAAGTCATTATAACTAAGTCAAGTTTTCACTTATGGCTTAATGTCAATTACTGCTGGAAGCCCGTGGGGGTGTGGCTGAGCAAGGTGTCTTGGGCTACTACGAGGAGAATATGGTGTGCCTGATACCTGCTCCTCTTACTTCTAGTAGAGTAGAAGTTTATGAGGGCATTTACACTGGAGTGCGGATACTTGCATGTATATGTCTAATGATAATTAATGGTAAGGTTAGGACTAAGTCTTTTGTCCTTGGGTTGGGTAAACCATCTTGGCATCTTCAGTGTCATGCTTTGCGTTAAGCTACAAGGACGTATTGGTTTCGCTGCCTATGTTTTTATTTGGGCAGGCTGATTCGTTTATGTTTTTTGGTTTAAATTGTGCAGGGAGTTTTGGGATGGGGAGGAGAATAGTGGTTGTCATGGTTATGGTGTGAAATAGGGGGAAGTTGGCTGGAGAGGGTTGGTGAAAATGGGTTGAAAAAATTTTTTGAAAAAAAAATTTTTTTAAAATTTTTTGAAAAAAAAATTTTTTTTAGTAGTAACTTTAGGAGTGACAAAAATATAAAAAAATGAAAAAAATTGTAAAAAAATCAAAAAAAATGTTGTAAATTGAAGCTATAGTTTTTCTCTAATTTTGAAAAAAATTAGAGAAAAATAGAGCATTGGAAATTGGGTTTTATATGTCCGACAAGCATTCACTATTATACCCCAATTAGTTGGGGGTGGATCAAGATCAACCAAATGCGGATGGCAAGTGCATCAGTGTCCGAATGATTCCACATATACGCCGACCGTCTCATTAATCGGTCCCGGAACAGAGACGCATTACGAAGACCATTGATGTCCAGACCTAAATTGTTGGCTTTCTGACTATGCATAGTATGGGGGCACGTTGAAGTAGCAGAGAAAAAAAAGGGAGCTAGATGGACGGAAGAGTTAAAATGTCGAGATTATGGGAGAATATGGTGCATCTCACATACCAGAAGCCTTTTAAAAAGCATTCTGTGGGGATTAAGCCATTAGGGACCCTGAAGTAGGAACCAGAGGTGCGTGAACCATTGTATATTAAATGTAGGTTCCTGAAACTAGAGCATACGGGATCTAACCATGCAAGCGGTTGCTGATTTCTCGTGAGGGGAGGAGACTAGAAATCCATCTGATACTGGACGTTTGACTGCTTGACTGTTATGAGCATATATAGAAATTTAGTGATTGGTGGAAGATCATGAACTGAATAAGGGATTTAAGGCTATATTGGATTAATCACTATAAATGGGTTAAGTAAATTAATGTCCTATAAAACTTAGTATGAGGGGATGATTAATGTCCTATATAAATGTATGCACGATAATACATATAGAAATACTAAGTAGTACCTCTATGGGGGGGTAGGGGGGGTAGATCTATAGGTGTTCTTGTAGTTGAGTACTACGGCAGTTTTTCAGACTGCAGCCTTGGATTGTAGCCAAGCAAGAATTATGACGTACTTTGTATCTTTCTTAGGGGTTTGCTTTATTTTAGGTGCTTTGGCAGTGGCATCAAACCCATCGCCGCAGTATGGGGCGATGGGTCTGGTGGTGGCATCTGTGGTAGGGTGTGGGTGGTTGCTGAGTTTGGGGGTATCTTTTATCTCATTGGCCTTATTTTTGGTATATTTGGGGGGCATGCTGGTGGTGTTTGTGTACTGTGTGTCTTTGGCTGCGGATCCTTATGTTGAGGCTTGGGGAGATTGACGAGTTTTAGGGTATGGGGTGGGGTTTGTAGTGGTAATTCTAATGGGTGGGGTGGTGTGGATTTTGTGGGGTTAGAGGAGTGATGGGTAGGAACGGTGGATTGTGGGGGAGTGTGCTGTGGTCCGAGTGGATTTTAGTGGAGTAGCTATGTTTTATTCTTGGGGAGCGGGGATGTTTGTAGTGGCGGGGTGAGGTTTGTTTTTGACACTGTTTGTGGTGTTGGAGTTGGTGCGGGGTCTGTCATGTGGGGCAGTTCGGGCAGTTTAGGTGTGGGGGAGTCAGAAGGTAGTTTAGTGGAGAATACCAGCTTTGGGAGCTGGAGGTAGAGGTTTAAGTCCTCTCTTTCTGAGATGTTGAGGTTGGTGAATTGTGGTGGAGAAAATAGGGGGAAGTTGGCTGGAGAGGGTTGGTGAAAATGGGTTGAAAAAATTTTTTGAAAAAAAAATTTTTTTAAAATTTTTTGAAAAAAAAAATTTTTTTAGTAGTAACTTTAGGAGTGACAAAAATATAAAAAAATGAAAAAAATTGTAAAAAAATCAAAAAAAAATGTTGTAAATTGAAGCTATAGTTTTTCTCTAATTTTGAAAAAAATTAGAGAAAAATAGAGCATTGGAAATTGGGTTTTATATGTCCGACAAGCATTCACTATTATACCCCAATTAGTTGGGGGTGGATCAAGATCAACCAAATGCGGATGGCAAGTGCATCAGTGTCCGAATGATTCCACATATACGCCGACCGTCTCATTAATCGGTCCCGGAACAGAGACGCATTACGAAGACCATTGATGTCCAGACCTAAATTGTTGGCTTTCTGACTATGCATAGTATGGGGGCACGTTGAAGTAGCAGAGAAAAAAAAAAGAGAGCTAGATGGACGGAAGAGTTAAAAATGTCGAGATTATGGGAGAATATGGTGCATCTCACATACCAGAAGCCTTTTAAAAAGCATTCTGTGGGGATTAAGCCATTAGGGACCCTGAAGTAGGAACCAGAGGTGCGTGAACCATTGTATATTAAATGTAGGTTCCTGAAACTAGAGCATACGGGATCTAACCATGCAAGCGGTTGCTGATTTCTCGTGAGGGGAGGAGACTAGAAATCCATCTGATACTGGACGTTTGACTGCTTGACTGTTATGAGCATATATAGAAATTTAGTGATTGGTGGAAGATCATGAACTGAATAAGGGATTTAAGGCTATATTGGATTAATCATCATATATGGGTTAGATAAATTAATGCCCTATAAAACATAGTATGAGGAAGTGATTAATGTCCTATATAAATGTATGCACGATAATACATAGAAATACTAAGTAGTACCTCTATGGGGGGGTAGGGGGGGGTAGATCTATAGGTGTTCTTGTAGTTGAGTACAACGGCAGTTTTTCAGACTGCAGCCCTTGGATTGTAGCCAAGCAAGAATTATGATGTACTTTGTATCTTTCTTAGGGGTTTGCTTTATTTTAGGTGCTTTGGCAGTGGCATCAAACCCATCGCCGCAGTATGGGGCGATGGGTCTGGTGGTGGCATCTGTGGTAGGGTGTGGGTGGTTGCTGAGTTTGGGGGTATCTTTTATCTCATTGGCCTTATTTTTGGTATATTTGGGGGGCATGCTGGTGGTGTTTGTGTACTGTGTGTCTTTGGCTGCGGATCCTTATGTTGAGGCTTGGGGAGATTGACGAGTTTTAGGGTATGGGGTGGGGTTTGTAGTGGTAATTCTAATGGGTGGGGTGGTGTGAGATTTTGTGGGGTTAGAGGAGTGATGGGTAGGAACGGTGGATTGTGGGGGGAGTGCTGTGGTCCGAGTGGATTTTAGTGGAGTAGCTATGTTTTATTCTTGGGGAGCGGGGATGTTTGTAGTGGCGGGGTGAGGTTTGTTTTTGACACTGTTTGTGGTGTTGGAGTTGGTGCGGGGTCTGTCATGTGGGGCAGTTCGGGCAGTTTAGGTGTGGGGGAGTCAGAAGGTAGTTTAGTGGAGAATACCAGCTTTGGGAGCTGGAGGTAGAGGTTTAAGTCCTCTCTTTCTGAGATGTTGAGGTTGGTGAGTTTTCTAGTGTTTATTATCCCTCTGTTTTCTTCCTTTACTTTTTCCTTACCTTTCCCTTTAAATTTTTCCCCCCCCCCTTCCCCCCCCCCATTCTGTAATTAGGCGGGGGGAAAGATACTCTAAGAAGAACAATTCTTCAATTTTTGGTTTACAAGACCAATGTTTTAATAAACTATTAGAGTATTAATAGAGGATTTTGTTTTCTAGGGTTGCAATGGTGGGGAATAGGAAGAGTAGTGTGAGGAAGTAGGTGAAAGAAGCTACTTGTCCGATAATGATGAATGGATGTTCTACAGGTTGGCTCCCGATTCATGTTAGGATGAGTAGATTGGTAAATAGAAGTCAGAATAGTGTTTGAGATAGGGGCCGAAAAGTTATGGAGCGTAGTTTGGATTTGTGGAGGAGTGGAATGAGGAGGAGGATTAAAATGGAGGCGGTTAGGGCCAGTACACCTCCTAGTTTATTGGGGATTGATCGTAAAATTGCGTATGCAAATAGGAAGTATCATTCTGGTTTAATATGTGGAGGTGTGGTTAGTGGATTGGCTGGGGTAAAGTTTTCTGGGTCTCCTAGAAGGTTTGGGAAGAAGAAGGTGAGGGTTAAGAGTGGGATAAATAGTAAGATGAATCCTAGAATGTCTTTTGTGGTAAAATAGGGGTGAAATGGAATTTTGTCGCAATGGGAGATGATTCCTAGGGGATTATTAGAGCCGGATTCGTGGAGGAAAGTTAGGTGAATGATTGAGAGGCTTGCGATGAGGAAAGGTAAGAGGAAGTGAAGGGCGAAGAATCGCGTTAGGGTGGGGTTGTCTACGGAAAATCCTCCTCAGGCTCATTCAACAAGGGTTTGGCCGATGTAGGGAATGGCTGAAAGAAGATTAGTGATAACGGTAGCTCCTCAGAAGGATATTTGTCCTCATGGCAGAACATAGCCTACAAAAGCTGTGGCTATAAGTGTAAAGAGTAGGATAACTCCAGTATTTCATGTCTCTTTGTAGAGGTATGAGCCATAGTATAGTCCTCGTCCAATATGTAAGTAGATGCAGATAAAGAAGAAGGAGGCTCCGTTTGCGTGAAGATTACGGATAAGTCAGCCATATTGGATGTCTCGGCAGATATGGGCTACAGAGTGAAAGGCTAGGGAGGTGTCGGCTGTATAGTGAGTGGCTAGTAGTAATCCAGTTAGGATTTGTGTAATGAGACAGATTCCTAGTAAGGATCCGAAGTTCCATCCATCAGGTTGAAATGTTTGAGGGGGATGGTAGGTCAATTAGGGAGTTGTTGATGATTTTAAGTAGGGGGTGTGATTTTCGGATGTTTGGGGCCATTAGTTAAGTAGAAGTAAGATAAAGATTGACAAGGCAAAGGAGCTTAGGTAGGTTTTAATTAATCCTGAGTGTAATGGGGTGCAGGATTTTGTGGCTAAGAGTTGGATATCGGCAAGTCCTTCTGGTCCGATTTTTTTGCATCATGATAAGTCAATTAGGTGGGATGCAATTTTTTGTCCAGAGTTGAGGAGTTTAGTGGAGGTTGTTCGGTGGCTAAGTGGGTTGAAGTAACCTAATGTTAGAGAGAAGTTCATTAGGGTATTTTGGTTAGGGAGAGTAAGGTTGTGGGTTAGGTTTGTTAGTTCTAGGGCTAAGAGGATACCTAGGATTGTGACTAGGAGAGCGGCAATTTTGATGATGGTGGGTATTGTTATTGGAAGTGTTTTTGTGGGAAGTATGTTGGATGAGATTAGAATACCTGCAGTAATGCTTCCTAAAGCGAGGCGGGTCATGGGGTTTAGGATATTAGGTATGTTTTCGTTAATGGGGGCTGTAGGGGTGATTCGACAATATCCGGTTTGAACTATAAGAGTTATTCGTAGACTGTATGTAGCTGTAAATGATGTAGCGAGTAATGTAAGTAGTAGGGCTCAAGAGTTTAGGTAGGAATTGTTGAGGCTCTCGATGATAAGGTCTTTGGAGTAGAACCCGGCTAAGAAGGGGGTGCCGATCAGGGCAAGGTTGCCGATGGTGAGGCAGGAAGAGGTTATGGGGAGAAGTTTTTGTAATCCACCTATTTTTCGGATGTCTTGTTCTCACGGCAAGGTTGTGGATAATTGAGCCTGAGCATAGGAATAGTATGGCTTTGAAGAAGGCGTGAGTGGAGATGTGTAGGAATGCTAGTTGAGGGAGGTTAAGACCGATGGTTACTATTATTAGTCCGAGTTGGCTAGATGTAGAGAAAGCAATGATTTTTTTAATATCATTTTGTGTTAATGCGCAGATAGCTGCAAATATAGTGGAGATAGCACCTAAACATAAGCACAGGGTTAGGGCTGTTAGGGAGTTGGAGAACATGGGGTGGGTGCGAATAAGTAGGAAGATGCCGGCTACAACTATAGTGCTTGAGTGTAATAGGGCAGATACTGGTGTGGGGCCTTCTATGGCAGCAGGGAGTCATGGGTGAAGACCAAATTGTGCGGATTTGCCGGTAGCAGCAATAATTAATCCTAGGAGTGGGAGGATGGGGATTTGATTGTTGTGTTGGGGTTGGATGTCTCATGAGTTAATAGAGGAGGCTAGTCAGGCTATGCATATAATAAGTCCAATATCTCCAATTCGGTTGTAGATGATTGCTTGGAGGGCGGCAGTATTAGCGTCAGTTCGTCCGTGTCATCAACCAATTAGGAGAAAGGATATAATGCCTACTCCTTCTCAGCCGATAAAAAGTATGAATATGTTGTTGGCGACTGTTAGGACGAGTATAGCAATTAGGAATATGAGGAGGTATAAGAAGAATTTAGTGATAGAGGGGTCTGAAGCTATGTATCAGGTTGCGAATTGTATAATTGATCAGGTTACAAATAAGGCGATAGGAAAAAATACTGTGGAATATTGGTCGAGTTTAAAGCTTATGAGGATCTTGAAGTTGGTGGTGAGATTTCAGTGTCAGTAGGAGGTAATTGTATTGGTTCCGGAGAGCATATAGGTGATTATGGGAATGAGACTGATGAGGAAAGCAGATTTTACATAGGAAGTAATAGTTGAAGGGGTATTTTTGTGATTGGAGAAGATGAGGGTGGAAATGATTGGCATAGAGAGGATTGTTAGTGTTAGTAGGGTTATGGTATTAAGGAGTAATAAGGTTTTTATTACTTTTACTTGGAGTTGCACCAAGATTAGTGGCTCCTAAGACCAGTGGATTACTATTATCCTTTAAAAGTAAGGGGGCTGAGAGTTTAGTCTCAGATGCAGGAGTTAGCAGTTCTTGCTGGTTAAACCGCCCCTTGGCGAATAAGGAGGTTTGAACTTCTATTTTTAGAATCACAGTCTAATGTTTGGGTTGAAACTATATTCGCATTATATATAATTTGAAATGAGTTCTGGTTTAGTGATTAAGAGAAGTATGGGTAAGGTGTGAAGGGTTATTAGTAGGTGTTCTCGTGTGGTTGTGCAGTGAATTGAGGTGATGTGAGAGGGAGGTGCTCCTCGTTGAGTAGCGAGGAATATGGTCAGGCTGTAGGAGGCGGTGAGTAGGGTTGCAAGGCCAGTTAGAATGATTGTAAAAGGGGATCATTTGAATAGGCTGATTATAATGGTAAGTTCGGCTATGAGATTGATTGTTGGGGGGAGGGCTATGTTTGTTAGGTTGGCTAGAAGTCATCATGTGCATATGAGGGGGAGTAGAGATTGTAAGCCTCGGGTTAGGATCAGGATACGACTGTGTGTACGTTCGTAGTTTGTGTTTGCCAGGCAGAATAATATGGAGGAGGTGAGGCCATGGGCGATTATAAGGGTTATGGCTCCTGAGAAGGATCATTCAGTTTGGATTATGCAGGCAGCGATTGTGAGGCCTATGTGGCTAATAGATGAGTATGCGATTAGTGATTTTAGATCAGTTTGGCGTAGGCAGATGGAGCTGGTTATTAGTGCGCCTCATAGGGCGAGGGTAAGGAACGGGTAGGAGAGGTAGGTAGTTAGTGGGCCTGTAATTGCAGTAATTCGTATGATACCATAACCACCTAATTTTAGGAGGAGGGCAGCGAGGAGTATGGATCCTGCAATGGGAGCTTCTACATGAGCTTTTGGCAGTCATAGGTGAAGTCCATATAGTGGGGCTTTAACTATAAATGCTGTTAAGAGTGCTATGCTTGATAGAATGTTAGTCCATGACGATGATGATAGGGGATGTAGAAGTTTTATGGTAGGTATGTGAAGTGTGCCTGTTTGTATGTGGAGGTGTAGAAGAGCGATTAGCAGGGGGAGGGAGCTGATTAGGGTATAAAATAAAAGATAAATGCCAGCGCTAAGACGTTCTGGTTGGTTGCCTCATCGTGTGATTAAAATTAGTGTTGGAATTAGGGTAGCTTCGAAAGAGATGTAAAATAAGGATAGTTCTGTGGATGAAAAGGCTAGGAGAATAAAGGGTTGGATAGTAATAAGAGTGGTGATGAAGATATATTTTCGTGTCATTGGTTCGGGGTGAAGGTGGTTTTGGCTGGCAATAAGTATGAGTGGAAGAAGTCAGCAGGAAAGTACTAGGAGTGGGGCTGAGATTTGATCAATACCTGATCATTGGTTTAAAAATTTGTAGGGGAAGTATGTTGGGTGCAATCATTGTAGGCTAAGGGAAGCGATTAGTAAGCTGTAGGTTGTGGTAATAGTTCAGGTGAGGTTTTTGGGGGATAGTAGGGCTGTTGGGATGAGTATTATCGTAGGGATTATAATTTTTAGCATTGTAGTAGATTTAGGTTGTGGAGATGGTCTGAGCCGTGGGTTCGGGTTGATGCTACTAGTATGGCGAGTCCTGTACCAGCTTCACAGGCAGAGAAGGTTAGTATTAGTACGGGGATGAGTGTGAATGATGGAGTTTGGGTATGGATTGGTCAGATTGAGAGGGCGATGTATAGTGAGAGTATCATGCTTTCTAGGCATAGTAGGGCTGAGATGAAGTGGGTTCGATGAAAGGCTAGTCCTAGACAGCTGAGGATGAAGGCAGAATAGAAGCTGGGGTGTACTAACATGAGAAAGTTACAGTAGTTGCTGTAATTTGCCGAGTCGAAGTCGGCTGTCTTGTATTAGACTAACTTTCTATTATTCAGCTCATTCAAGTCCTCCTTGGACCCACTCGTAGACTAATCCGAGGGTCAGTAGAAGTAGAATTAGGGAGGTTCATAGTATTGTGAGTAGTGGATTGGGGAGTTGGATTGCTCATGGGAGAGGGAGTAGTAGGGCGATTTCTAGGTCAAATAGTAAGAATAAGATTGCTACTGAGGAAGAATCGGATCGAGAATGGCAGTCGAGCTGATCCTAGGGGATCAAAGCCACATTCGTATGGAGAGAGTTTTTCGGTGTCTGGGCTTATTTGGGCTAGTCATAAGTTGATAGTAGTTAGGAGAGTGCTGAGGATTAGGGTTACTAGGAGTATAAATGTAATTATGTTTATTACTCTTCTCTGGGATGTAACCAGATTTTAAAGATTGGAAGTCAATTGTAATAATTATACTAGAAGAGTAAGATCCTCATCAGTAGATGGTGATGTAGAGGAATAATCAGATTACATCAACGAAGTGTCAGTATCAAGCAGCTGCTTCAAAGCCGAAATGATGATTAGATGTAAAATGAAATTTGACAAGGCGGAGAAGACATACGGTTAGGAAGGTGGATCCAATAATTACGTGTAATCCGTGGAATCCAGTTGCTACAAAGAATGTGGAGCCGTAAACTCCATCAGCAATAGAGAATGGAGCTTCGTGGTACTCTATGGTTTGTAGTAGGGTAAAATAAAATCCAAGGAGGATGGTTAATAGTATAGCTTGAATAGCCTGTTTTCGGTTGCATTCGGTAATGCTGTGATGGGCTCAGGTTACGGTGACTCCGGATGCTAGGAGGACGGCGGTGTTGAGTAGTGGAACTTCTATAGGGTTTAATGGAGTAATTCCAGTAGGGGGTCATAAGCCTCCGAGCTCAGGTGTAGGTGCTAGGCTTGAGTGGAAGAATGCTCAGAAAAATCCTAGGAAGAAGAAAGCTTCTGATGTAATGAATAGGACTATTCCGTATCGTAAGCCCTTTTGGACGGTCGGGGTGTGATGGCCTTGGAATGTTCCTTCTCGGACAATGTCTCGTCATCATTGGATTATAATGAGGATTAGGGATACTAGGCCTACTGAAAGTAAGTGGGTGGAGTTAAAATGAAATCATATGATTAGGCCAGAGGTCGTAAGGAGGGCTGCAATAGCTCCAAAGATGGGTCATGGGCTTGGATCTACTATGTGGTATGAGTGTGCTTGGTGTGCCATTAGATGTTTTCTTGTAAGTATAAGCTAATAAGTAGAACGAATACGTAGGCTTGGATTATTGCCACTGCTAATTCTAGAATGGTAAGTAAGAGTAGGATGGTGAAGGTTACGATGGATATAGCTGGGAAGATTTGTAGTAGGGCAATTGTAGCGGTGGAGGTGAGTTGGATTAGTAAGTGTCCTGCAGTTAAGTTTGC
This sequence comes from Tinamus guttatus, assembly GCF_059628265.1. Taxonomy (NCBI): domain Eukaryota; kingdom Metazoa; phylum Chordata; class Aves; order Tinamiformes; family Tinamidae; genus Tinamus; species Tinamus guttatus. The sequence goes on along the minus strand of NW_028290361.1, from coordinate 9,930 downwards.
GGTGAGTCGGACCCCTAGGGCAATGGGACGAATGATTTGGCTGATAGTTTCGATTAGGATTAGGGCAGGAATGAGTGGGGTTGGGGTACCTTCCGGCAGAATATGGCCTAATGATGTGGAGGGTTGGTTTCGAAGTCCGGTGAGGATAGTAGCGAGTCAAAGAGGAAAAGCTAGTGCTATATTTATAGATAGTTGGGTTGTGGGAGTAAAGGTATATGGTAGTAGCCCAAGTAGGTTAGTTAGGAGAAGGAGGATTATCAGTGAAGATAGGATGAGGGCTCATTTATGACCAGGCTTGTTTAGGGGGTTTATTAGTTGTTTGGTTATTAATTTAGTCAGTCAGAGTTGTACAGTTGTCAGGCGGTTGGAGAGTCAACGGCTATTGGGGGATGGTAAGAGAATAGTAGGAAAGATTATGGAGATTATGATTAATGGGAATCCCATGAGTTGGGGACTAGCGAATTGGTCAAAGAATGTTAAGTTCATGGTCAGTATCAGGGTAGGGGTTTAAGGGTGGATTTAATTTTGTGAGATGGTGGATTGGGGAAGTACATGGTTGAGGATTTAGGTTGTATGATTAGCAGAAAGATGATTCATAGGGAGGTCATGATGAAGAATCAGGGGTTAGGATTTAATTGAGGCATATCATTAAGGAGGAGTAAAACCTCTATCTTCTAGCTTAAAAGGCTAGTGCTGTGGCATAGCTTCTTAATGATTAGTTTGAGAGGTGTGATGATCAATTCTCGAAGTATGGGAGTGGGGCTGATTCAATTACGATTGGTATGTAGCTGTGGTTAGCTCCACAGATTTCTGAGCATTGACCATAAAAAATTCCAGGCCGGGTTGCTGTGAATGAAGTTTGATTGAGTCGTCCAGGGATAGCGTCGGTTTTTACTCCGAGAGTGGGGACTGCTCAAGAGTGTAGGACATCTCCAGCGGTAACAATTACTCGGATAGGGGATTCTATGGGAATTACAACTCGGTTGTCTACTTCTAGGAGTCGGAAATGGCCTGTGGGTAGTTCTGAAGTTGGAATTATGTAAGAGTCAAATGAGAGGTCTTTAAAGTCTGTATATTCATATGATCAGTATCATTGATGGCCAATTGCCTTTAGGGTTAGATCTGGTTCATCAATTTCGTCTATTATGTATAGGATTTGGAGGGATGGAAGGGCTAGTAAGATTAGTACAATGGCGGGTAGGATAGTCCAGATAAGTTCAATTTCTTGGGCATCTACAGTATTGGAGGATAATTTTTCTGTGAGTATGAGGGTTAGAATGTATAGGACTAGGCTGCAGATGGCCAGTGCTACTATTAGAGCGTGGTCATGGAATTCGACTAGTTCTTCTATGATTGGGGATGATGCGTCTTGGAATCCAAGTTGGGATGGGTTGGCCACGTGAGATGTACAGGGGTTTAACCTGTGATTTGGTCTTGACAAGGCCATGTAATAGATTTACTAACTTCTCATAAGAAAGAAGCATAAGTGGTTAGTGCGGTTGGCTTGAAACCAACATGAGGAGGTTCGATTCCTTCCTTTCTTGGACTTGAACATATGCTGGTTCTTCAAAGGTGTGGTGAGGGGGTGGGCAGCCGTGGATTCATTCGATGTTTGTAGGGGTCAGTTCAGGTTGTTGGATTTTACGCTTAGAAGAAAATGCCTCTCAGATAATGAACATGAGTATAATGACAGCCGTTATGGAGATTAGGGAGCCAATGGAGGATATGGTGTTTCAAATGGTGTAGGCATCTGGGTAGTCAGAGTATCGTCGTGGTATTCCGGCTAGTCCTAGAAAGTGCTGTGGGAAAAAGGTTAGGTTAACTCCTGTGAATATGACTCCAAAGTGGGCTTTTGTTCAGGTTGGGTGTAGGGTGAATCCTGTGAATAGGGGGAATCAGTGTGTGAATCCGGCTAAGATAGCGAATACGGCTCCTATGGATAGGACATAGTGGAAGTGTGCAACTACGTAGTATGTGTCGTGTAGAGCAATGTCAAGTGAGGAGTTGGCTAGTACGATGCCAGTAAGTCCTCCAATGGTAAAGAGGAAAATAAAGCCTAGGGCTCAGAGGATTGGAGGGTCTCATTTGATTGTACCTCCATGAAGGGTAGCTAGTCAGCTAAAGACTTTGATACCAGTGGGGATGGCAATAATTATAGTGGCGGATGTAAAGTAGGCTCGTGTATCAACGTCTATTCCGACGGTAAATATATGGTGAGCTCATACGATGAAGCCTAGGAATCCAATGGATAGTATGGCTCAGACTATTCCTATATATCCGAAGGGTTCTTTTTTTCCAGCGTAATAGGCAACTACATGGGAGATAATTCCGAATCCTGGGAGAATGAGGATATAAACTTCTGGGTGGCCAAAAAATCAGAATAGATGTTGGTATAGAATAGGGTCTCCTCCTCCTGCAGGGTCGAAGAATGAGGTATTGAGATTTCGGTCAGTAAGGAGCATAGTAATGCCAGCAGCTAGTACTGGGAGGGATAATAGTAGGAGGATAGCAGTAATTAGGACGGATCACACAAATAGTGGGGTTTGGTATTGTGATAAGGCTGGGGGTTTTATATTGATAGCGGTAGTAATAAAGTTAATTGCTCCGAGGATAGAAGATACTCCAGCGAGATGTAAGGAGAAGATAGCTAGGTCTACAGAGGGACCTGCGTGGGCTATATTCCCGGCTAGTGGGGGGTAGACGGTTCATCCAGTACCCGCTCCAGCTTCAATAGTGGATGAGGCTAGTAGGAGTAGAAATGATGGTGGTAGGAGTCAGAAGCTTATGTTGTTCATTCGGGGGAAGGCCATATCAGGGGCTCCAATTATAAGTGGAACTAATCAGTTCCCAAAGCCGCCAATTATTACTGGTATAACTATGAAGAAAATTATAACGAAGGCATGGGCTGTTACGATGACGTTGTAAATTTGGTCATCACCTAGTAAAGTGCCTGGTTGGCCAAGTTCAGCGCGGATTAGTAGGCTTAGGGCTGTGCCTACTATACCTGCTCATGCACCAAAAATAAGGTACAATGTACCGATATCTTTATGGTTTGTTGAGAATAATCATCGATTGATAAAGGTCACAGGTAAGATGGCTGAGAGATTAGGCGTTAGGCTGTAGTCCTTTTTACAGAGGTTCAAGTCCTCTTCTTATCGGCTTTGTAGTGAAGTTCATGTTGGGTTGCAAACCCATCGATGTGCAATAGAAGTGCACCGAAGCCTGGTAGGCAGAAGCCTGTTGGATGGGGCACTTAGCTGTTAACTAAGGGGTTGTGGGATCAAAGCCCACCTGTCTAGTGAGGCTTTAGCTTAATAAAAGCGTCCGATTTGCATTCGGGAGATACAGGTTAATGTCCTGTTGGCTTTAGCAGAAACTAAGAGGATTTAACTCTTATTTAAAGCTTTGAAGGCCTTTGGTTTATCTATTATCCTAAGTTTCTAGAACAAGGAGAAGATTATGGGGGATAGGGGGATGAGGGTGATGCAGAGAGAAGTAAGAATTGCGGTGGGGGTATGGGAGGCTTTATTAATATATCATAATTTTATGTAATTAGAGGAGTTCGGGGCCAGAGTAATTGTGGAATGATATGTTAGGCGTAAGTAGAAGAATAATCCCAGGAGCGAGAGTATGGAGATGACAATGGCTGTGGGTGTCATTTCTTGAATAGTTAATTCTTGGAGGATTATTCATTTGGGTAAGAAGCCCAATAGTGGGGGGGAGTCCCGCTAGGGATAGGAGAGTTAGTATTAGGCTGGTATTCAGTGCTGGAGCTTTGGTCCATGAGGTTATTAGTATGGAGAGATTTGTAGCTTTGGTTATATTTAATGAGAGGAATACAGGCGTTGTTATGATTATATATAAGTAGAAGGTTAAGATGGCAAGGTTGGGGTTATAGATGATGATTGTAGTAGTTCAGCCAAGGTGGGAGATAGAGGAGAAGGCTAGGATTTTTCGGGTTTGGGTTTGATTTAATCCCATTCATCCGCCGATCATTGTGGAGGCAATAGCTATAGTTATGATGATGGTAGGGTTTAGTGAGGGTGCGATAAGGATTAGGATTGTTAGTGGTGGGAGTTTGATTATTGTCGATAGTAGAAGAGCAGTGATTAGTGAGGTTCCTTGTAGTACTTCTGGGAACCAAAAGTGGAAGGGTACTAGACCCAGTTTTATGGCGATAGAGGCTGTCAGTAATAAGGAGGATGTGGGATTGGTTAATTGGGTAATGTCTCATTGACCAGTGTCTCAGGCATTAATTATACTGGAGAATAGTATTAGGGCAGAAGCTGAGGCTTGGACCAAAAAGTATTTGATGGAGGCTTCTACAGCTCGTGGGTGGTGGGATTTGGAGATTAGGGGAATGGTAGCGAGAGTGTTGATTTCTAGTCCAGTTCAAGCTAGGATTCAGTGGCTGCTGGACATAGTAATAGTGGATCCCAGGGTAATGCTGGCCAGTGAAATTAGCTTGGTGTGAGGGTACATTAGTAAAGGAGGGAGTTAAACCATCGTTTTCGGGGTATGGGCCCGATAGCTTAGTTAGCTGACTTTACTAGGAAATAATATAGAGGAAGTATGGGGAGTTTTGATCTCCTTTGTGTAGGTTCGATTCCTGCTTTTCTAATTAGCTAAGGAAATGAGAGGATTGGTAGACCTCTATGTTCACTTTATCATAGTGACCCTTAGGTTCAGGCACATTTCCATGGGTAGGTATTGCATCTTAGGCATGGGGGTAGGCCTGCGAATGAAATTGGTATACTTGTATGTCAGAGGCAAAAGGCTAGGGTAAGGGGTAGGAAATTTTTTCATAGTAGATGTATTAATTGATCATAGCGGAATCGTGGGTAAGAAGCTCGTACTCATAAGAATCCTGAGGTTAAAAGTAGAGTTTTTACGGCTAGGATTATGGGGAAAAGCTGGTAGGGTAGGCTTAGTGAACTAGGATTGATGAATAGGATTGTGGTTATGGCATTTATTAATATAATGTTAGCATATTCTGCTAGGAAGAATAGGGCAAATGGGCCAGCAGAGTATTCAACGTTAAACCCTGAGACTAGTTCTGATTCTCCTTCTGTCAGGTCGAAAGGGGCTCGATTGGTTTCTGCAAGTGTAGAGATATACCATATTATTGTTAAGGGTCAGGTAGCAAAGATAAGGTATAGGGGTTCTTGAGTTGTTGCTAGGGTGTTGAGGGTATAGTTTCCGCTTAGGGTGATGATTGATAATAAGATAATTGCTAGGGTTACTTCATAAGAGATTGTTTGTGCTACAGCTCGTAGGGCACCAATTAGAGCGTATTTTGAGTTAGAAGCTCAGCCTGATCATAGAATAGAGTATACGGCTAAACTTGATATAGAGAGTAGAAATAATAGTCCAAGGTTTATGTCTGAGAGTGGGAATGGAATGGGTAGGGGAATTCAGATGGTGAGAGCTAGGAGCAGAGCTAGAATTGGGGTTATTGTGAATAAAAGAGGGGAAGATGTTGAAGGACGAACGGGTTCTTTGATGAAGAGTTTAACTCCATCTGCGATGGGTTGAAGTAATCCAAATGGGCCAACAATATTAGGCCCCTTTCGGGCTTGTATGTAGCTTAAGATTTTTCGTTCAAGTAATGTAAGAAATGCCACTGCAATGAGAATAGGAATAACATATGATAGGGATATGAGCAAATAATTTACAGTGTACATGGTGTGTGCAGCTAGAGAGAGGATTTGAACCTCTGGATAAAGGGCTTAAGCCTTTTGCATTTGCCAAGCTCTGCCACGCTAGCTATCCTTTATCTAGGATGTTCGGTGGTTTGATTCATTCTTATTAGTTCAGTTGTGTTCACTAATTAGAAGGGGGGCATGTCAGTGAACATAGGCCCCACTGCCCCGGTCCTTTCGTACTAGGGGAAGTAAAAGCATAGATAGAAACCGACCTGGATTGCTCCGGTCTGAACTCAGATCACGTAGGACTGTTAATCGTTGAACAAACGAACCCTTAATAGCGGCTGCACCATTAGGTTGTCCTGATCCAACATCGAGGTCGTAAACCTCCTTGTCGATAGGGGCTCTTGAAGGAGATTGCGCTGTTATCCCTGGGGTAGCTTGGTTCATTGGTCAATTATATTGGGTCTGATTACTATTAGTACTTTGAGGGGTATAATCTAGGTTAAGATTATGTGATCTTATTTTTTGGAGGCTAGTCTATACTCCAAGGTCGCCCCAACCAAAAAATTAGGACCATTGAGTGCAAGAGGGTGGGCCTTGAAGGTTTAGAGAGTGGTGGCATTGGTCTAGAATTTTTAAGTTCCACAGGGTCTTCTCGTCTTATGATGATATTCCTGCTTTTGCACAGGGAGATCAATTTCATTGATTATCTGCAAGAGACAGTTAAGACCTCGTTTAGCCATTCATACAGGTCTCGATTTATGAGACAATTGATTGCGCTACCTTCGCACGGTTAGGATACCGCGGCCGTTAAACCTTAGTCACTGGGCAGGCATCACCTTCAATACTTGTGTAAGCTGAAGGCTATGTTTTTGGTAAACAGTCGGGCCTTGGGCTTGCCGAGTTCCTTTTGCAGATTTAAATCTTTCTGGGGGCGCTCCAGGGTAGGTGTAACAGGTTAGTTAAATATTCGGTCTTGTGGAGTTGTGGTATAAGTCGTACTGTTAATAATAGTTTAGTATGTAAGCTTGCGCCTAGAGAGGGGGGTCCCCTTCAAATTACTCATTTTAGCATGAATTCTCCTATGGTCATAGGTTGGTCTGCTAGTGGTGAGGGATTCACGGTGTTTTTGGTATTTTTGGAGATATGAGCTTTAACGCACTCTTGATTGATGGCTGCTTGAAGGCCTACATGTAAAAGGAGTAGTTTGTATTATCCTCTGGTTTAGGTTGTGTCCTGATTTAAAGGAGCTGTACCTCCTTTAAATTACTCCTAAATATCTCATTGTAGTAATTTAGTATATCTGGAGGGGAAAATTTAGGGAGGAACTTACATTCGTTTCGCAGGCAACCAGCTATCACCTAGCTCGATTGGCTTTTCACCTCTACTAACAAGTCATCCCACTCTTTTGCCACAGAGACGGGTTTGCTCATGATAGCTGCTTGTAGGTAGCTCGCATAGGTTTCGGGATGGCAAGCTAAAGTTCATTATGCTTGATTATTCTTGCTAAATCATGATGCAAAAGGTACAAGAGTTGGTCTTTGCTGTTTTATGCTTGGTTTTTCACTGCTATTTCAACTTTCCCTCACGGTACAAATTTTCTATTGCGTCAAGTAACTTTTCTATCGCCTATACTAGGTGTAGAAAAATGTTTTAATTGTTTTGTAGAGAAATTTAGTGTTGTGATTAATTGGTTTGAGCTAGAGTTGGCATCAGGTCGGTCCTAGTTAGAAGACATCTTTCAGGTGTAAGCTGAATGCTTTGCAATTATAGCTACGTCCTGATATGCTAAGTACACCTTCCGGTACACTTACCTTGTTACGACTTACCTCATCTTCAGCTTTGGTTTAGATCATTATTTATGTGGATAATTGCTTGTGAGGAGGGTGACGGGCGGTATGTACGTGCCCTAGAGCCAGTTTAAGGTGAACTTTCTGGTTTCATCTTACTGCTAAATCCGCCTTCTAAGGGGTTTTCATTACCTTGTTCGTTGAAGAATTATTCTATATTAGAAAATGTAGCCCATTTCTTCCATCTCATTCGCTATACCTTGACCTGTCTTGTTAGCGGAGGGCTGTTGTGCTCGCTATTGAACTCTCATTTAGGCGGGCTGGTGACGGCGGTATGTAGGCTGTTTGGGCAAGGGATGGTCGGGTGTATCGTGGAGTATCGATTATAGAACAGGCTCCTCTAGGTGGGTTTAGGGCACCGCCAAGTCCTTAGAGTTTTAAGCGTTTGTGCTCGTAGTTCTCGGGCGGATGTTTTGGTAGGGGTAAACATCTAGATTTAGGGCTAAGCATAGTGGGGTATCTAATCCCAGTTTGTTTCTTAGCTTTCGTGGAGTATAATTGGCCCTATAAGTACTGGGACCATTTTTACGTAGGGTTTTGGTACCTCTTAGGCTTGTGACAGCTTAGGTGTACTTTGGTCCGAGCTGATTAGATAACATGTTTCCACGCTTTACGCCGTGTACCATTAATTTGGGCCTCTTGTATGACCGCGGTGGCTGGCACAAGATTTACCGGCCCTAAGTCATTATAACTAAGTCAAGTTTTCACTTATGGCTTAATGTCAATTACTGCTGGAAGCCCGTGGGGGTGTGGCTGAGCAAGGTGTCTTGGGCTACTACGAGGAGAATATGGTGTGCCTGATACCTGCTCCTCTTACTTCTAGTAGAGTAGAAGTTTATGAGGGCATTTACACTGGAGTGCGGATACTTGCATGTATATGTCTAATGATAATTAATGGTAAGGTTAGGACTAAGTCTTTTGTCCTTGGGTTGGGTAAACCATCTTGGCATCTTCAGTGTCATGCTTTGCGTTAAGCTACAAGGACGTATTGGTTTCGCTGCCTATGTTTTTATTTGGGCAGGCTGATTCGTTTATGTTTTTTGGTTTAAATTGTGCAGGGAGTTTTGGGATGGGGAGGAGAATAGTGGTTGTCATGGTTATGGTGTGAAAATAGGGGGAAGTTGGCTGGAGAGGGTTGGTGAAAATGGGTTGAAAAAATTTTTTGAAAAAAAAAATTTTTTTAAAATTTTTTGAAAAAAAAATTTTTTTTAGTAGTAACTTTAGGAGTGACAAAAATATAAAAAAATGAAAAAAATTGTAAAAAAATCAAAAAAAATGTTGTAAATTGAAGCTATAGTTTTTCTCTAATTTTGAAAAAAATTAGAGAAAAATAGAGCATTGGAAATTGGGTTTTATATGTCCGACAAGCATTCACTATTATACCCCAATTAGTTGGGGGTGGATCAAGATCAACCAAATGCGGATGGCAAGTGCATCAGTGTCCGAATGATTCCACATATACGCCGACCGTCTCATTAATCGGTCCCGGAACAGAGACGCATTACGAAGACCATTGATGTCCAGACCTAAATTGTTGGCTTTCTGACTATGCATAGTATGGGGGCACGTTGAAGTAGCAGAGAAAAAAAAAGGGAGCTAGATGGACGGAAGAGTTAAAAATGTCGAGATTATGGGAGAATATGGTGCATCTCACATACCAGAAGCCTTTTAAAAAGCATTCTGTGGGGATTAAGCCATTAGGGACCCTGAAGTAGGAACCAGAGGTGCGTGAACCATTGTATATTAAATGTAGGTTCCTGAAACTAGAGCATACGGGATCTAACCATGCAAGCGGTTGCTGATTTCTCGTGAGGGGAGGAGACTAGAAATCCATCTGATACTGGACGTTTGACTGCTTGACTGTTATGAGCATATATAGAAATTTAGTGATTGGTGGAAGATCATGAACTGAATAAGGGATTTAAGGCTATATTGGATTAATCACTATAAATGGGTTAAGTAAATTAATGTCCTATAAAACATAGTATGAGGGGATGATTAATGTCCTATATAAATGTATGCACGATAATACATAGAAATACTAAGTAGTACCTCTATGGGGGGGTAGGGGGGGTAGATCTATAGGTGTTCTTGTAGTTGAGTACAACGGCAGTTTTTCAGACTGCAGCCCTTGGATTGTAGCCAAGCAAGAATTATGACGTACTTTGTATCTTTCTTAGGGGTTTGCTTTATTTTAGGTGCTTTGGCAGTGGCATCAAACCCATCGCCGCAGTATGGGGCGATGGGTCTGGTGGTGGCATCTGTGGTAGGGTGTGGGTGGTTGCTGAGTTTGGGGGTATCTTTTATCTCATTGGCCTTATTTTTGGTATATTTGGGGGGCATGCTGGTGGTGTTTGTGTACTGTGTGTCTTTGGCTGCGGATCCTTATGTTGAGGCTTGGGGAGATTGACGAGTTTTAGGGTATGGGGTGG